>NW_021823387.1:27500-37500 GCF_901001165.1 Salmo trutta | reverse complement strand
AAGGCAGTGTGTGCTGATGAAATAGTGTAAGAGCACACCCTCGTGGACAAAAAGCATTACAGCACCTGGTATTCCCAGGCGGTCTCCCATCCAAGTACTAACCAGGCCCGACCCTGCTTAGCTTCCGACGATCAGACGAGATCGGGCTGTACCCAGGCTGGTATGGCCGTAAAACGATAAACAATCTCTTGGTACAACATATATATGTCAAAGTGAGTCTGATAACCCAGACTGCATTTTGCAGCAGGAAGCTGCATTTTAGTCAATTCATCATTAAATGCTTACTACAAGGCAGTGTTGCTGATGAAATAGTGTAAGAGCACACCCTCGTGGACAAAAAGCTTACAGCACCTGGTGTTCCCAGGCGGTCTCCCATCCAAGTACTAACCAGGCCCGACCCTGCTTAGCTTCCGAGATCAGACGAGATCGGGCGTACCCAGGCTGGTAT
Source organism: Salmo trutta (assembly GCF_901001165.1). Taxonomy (NCBI): domain Eukaryota; kingdom Metazoa; phylum Chordata; class Actinopteri; order Salmoniformes; family Salmonidae; genus Salmo; species Salmo trutta. Next base: position 37,052 of record NW_021823387.1, on the reverse strand, counting down.
GGCCGTAAACGATAACAATCTCTTGGTACAACATATAAGTCAAAGTGAGTCTGATAAACAGACTGCATTTTGCAGCAGGAAGCTGCATTTAGTCAATTCATCATTAAATGCTTACTACAAGGCAGTGTTGCTGATGAAATAGTGTAAGAGCACACCCTCGTGGACAAAAAGCATACAGCACCTGGTATTCCCAGGCGGTCTCCCATCCAAGTACTAACCAGGCCCGACCTTGCTTAGCTTCCGAGATCAGACGAGATCGGGCGTACCCAGGCTGGTATGGCCGTAAACGATAAACAATCTCTTGGTACAACATATATAGTCAAAGTGAGTCTGATAAACAGACTGCATTTTGCAGCAGGAAGCTGCATTTAGTCAATTCATCATTAAATGCTTACTACAAGGCAGTGTTGCCTGATGAAATAGTGTAAGAGCACACCCTCGGGGACAAAAAGCTTACAGCACCTGGTGTTCCCAGGCGGTCTCCCATCCAAGTACTAACCAGGCCCGACCCTGCTTAGCTTCCGAGATCAGACGAGATCGGCGTACCCAGGCTGGTATGGCCGTAAACGATAAACAATCTCTTGGTACAACATATATAGTCAAAGTGAGTCTGATAAACAGACTGCATTTTTGCAGCAGGAAGCTGCATTTAGTCAATTCATCATTAAATGCTTACTACAAGGCAGTGTTGCTGATGAAATAGTGTAAGAGCACACCCTCGTGGACAAAAGCTTACAGCACCTGGTATTCCCAGGCGGTCTCCCATCCAAGTACTAACCAGGCCCGACCTGCTTAGCTTCCGAGATCAGACGAGATCGGGCATACCCAGGCTGGTATGGCTGTAAACGATAAACAATCTCTTGGTACCAACATATATAGTCAAAGTGAGTCTGATAAACAGACTGCATTTTGCAGCAGGAAACTGCATTTAGTCAATCATCATTAAATGCTTACTACAAGGCAGTGTTGCTGATGAAATAGTGTAAGAGCACACCCTCGTGGACAAAAGCTTACAGCACCTGGTATTCCCAGGCGGTCTCCCATCCAAGTACTAACCAGGCCCGACCCTGCTTAGCTTCCGAGATCAGACGAGATCAGGCATACCCAGGCTGGTATGGCCGTAAACGATAAACAATCTCTTGGTACAACATATATAGTCAAAGTGAGTCTGATAAACAGACTGCATTTTGCAGCAGGAAGCTGCATTTAGTCAATTCATCATTAAATGCTTACTACAAGGCAGTGTTGCTGATGAAATAGTGTAAGAGCACACCCTCGTGGACAAAAAGCTTACAGCACCTGGTATTCCCAGGCGGTCTCCATCCAAGTACTAACCAGGCCCGACCCTGCTTAGCTTCCGAGATCAGACGAGATCATGCATACCCAGGCTGGTATGGCCGTAAACGATAAACAATCTCTTGGTACAACATATATAGTCAAAGTGAGTCTGATAAACAGACTGCATTTTGCAGCAGGAAGCTGCATTTAGTCAATTCATCATTAAATGCTTACTACAAGGCAGTGTTGCTGATGAAATAGTGTAAGAGCACACCCTCGTGGACAAAAAGCTTACAGCACCTGGTATTCCCAGGCGGTCTCCCATCCAAGTACTAACCAGGCCCGACCCTGCTTAGCTTCCGAGATCAGACGAGATCGGGCATACCCAGGCTGGTATGGCCATAAACGATAAACAATCTCTTGGTACAACATATATAGTCAAAGTGAGTCTGATAAACAGACTGCATTTTGCAGCAGGAAGCTGCATTTAGTCAATTCATCATTAAATGCTTACTACAAGGCAGTGTTGCCTTATGAAATAGTGTAAGAGCACACCCTCGTGGACAAAAAGTTTACAGCACCTGGTATTCCCAGGCGGGTCTCCCATCCAAGTACTAACCAGGCCCGACCCTGCTTAGCTTCCGAGATCAGACGAGATCAGGCATACCCAGGCTGGTATGGCCATAAAACGATAAACAACCTCTTGGTACAACATATATGTCAAAGTGAGTCTGATAAACAGACTGCATTTTGCAGCAGGAAGCTGCATTTAGTCAATTCATCATTAAATGCTTACTACAAGGCAGTGTTGCTGATGAAATAGTGTAAGAGCACACCCTCGTGGACAAAAAAGCTTCACAGCACCTGGTATTCCCAGGCGGTCTCCCATCCAAGTACTAACCAGGCCCGACCCTGCTTAGCTTCCGAGATCAGGCGCTACCCAGGCTGGTATGGCCTAAACGATAAACAATCTCTTGGTACAACATATATAGTCAAAGTGAGTCTGATAAACAGACTGCATTTTGCAGCAGGAAGCTGCATTTAGTCAATTCATCATTAAATGCTTACTACAAGGCAGTGTTGCTGATGAAATAGTGTAAGAGCACACCCTCGTGGACAAAAAGCTTACAGCACCTGGTATTCCCAGGCGGTCTCCCATCCAAGTACTAACCAGGGCCCGACCCTGCTTAGCTTCCGAGATCAGACGAGATCGGGCGTACCCAGGCTGGTATGGCCGTAAACGATAAACAATCTCTTGGTACAACATATATAGTCAAAGTGAGTCTGATAAACAGACTGCATTTTGCAGCAGGAAGCTGCATTTAGTCAATTCATCATTAAATGCTTACTACAAGGCAGTGTTGCTGATGAAATAGTGTAAGAGCACACCCTCGTGGACAAAAAGCTTACAGCACCTGGTATTCCCAGGCGGTCTCCCATCCAAGTACTAACCAGGCCCGACCCTGCTTAGCTTCCGAGATCAGACGAGATCGGGCGTACCCAGGCTGGTATGGCCGTAAACGATAAACAATCTCTTGGTACAACATATATAGTCCAAGTGAGTCTGATAAACAGACTGCATTTTGCAGCAGGAAGCTGCATTTAGTCAATTCATCATTAAATGCTTACTACAAGGCAGTGTTGCTGATGAAATAGTGTAAGAGCACACCCTCGTGGACAAAAGCTTACAGCACCTGGTATTCCCAGGCGGTCTCCCATCCAAGTACTAACCAGGCCCGACCCTGCTTAGCTTCCGAGATCAGACGAGATCGGGCATACCCAGGCTGGTATGGCCATAACGATAAACAATCTCTTGGTACAACATATATAGTCAAAGTGAGTCTGATAAACAGACTGCATTTTGCAGCAGGAAGCTGCATTTAGTCAATTCATCATTAAATGCTTACTACAAGGCAGTGTTGCTGATGAAATAGTGTAAGAGCACACCCTCGTGGACAAAAAGTTTACAGCACCTGGTATTCCCAGGCGGTCTCCCATCCAAGTACTAACCAGGCCCGACCCTGCTTAGCTTCCGAGATCAGACGAGATCAGGCATACCCAGGCTGGTATGGCCATAAACGATAAACAATCTCTTGGTACAACATATATAGTCAAAGTGAGTCTGATAAACAGACTGCATTTTGCAGCAGGAAGCTGCATTTAGTCAATTCATCATTAAATGCTTACTACAAGGCAGTGTTGCTGATGAAATAGTGTAAGAGCACACCCTCGTGGACAAAAAGCTCACAGAACCTGGTATTCCCAGGCGGTCTCCCATCCAAGTACTAACCAGGCCCGACCCTGCTTAGCTTCCGAGATCAGGCGTACCCAGGCTGGTATGGCCGTAAACGATAAACAATCTCTTGGTACAACATATATAGTCAAAGTGAGTCTGATAAACAGACTGCATTTTGCAGCAGGAAGCTGCATTTAGTCAATTCATCATTAAATGCTTACTACAAGGCAGTGTTGCTGATGAAATAGTGTAAGAGCACACCCTCGTGGACAAAAAAGCTTACAGCACCTGGTATTCCCAGGCGGTCTCCCATCCAAGTACTAACCAGGCCCAACCCTGCTTAGCTTCCGAGATCAGACGAGATCGGGCGTACCCAGGCTGGTATGGCCGTAAACTATAAACAATCTCTTGGTACAACATATATAGTCAAAGTGAGTCTGATAAACAGACTGCATTTTGCAGCAGGAAGCTGCATTTAGTCAATTCATCATTAAATGCTTACTACAAGGCAGTGTTGCTGATGAAATAGTGTAAGAGCACACCCTCGTGGACAAAAAGCTTACAGCACCTGGTATTCCCAGGCGGTCCTCCCATCCAAGTACTAACCAGGCCCGAACCCTGCTTAGCTTCCGAGATCAGACGAGATCGGGCGTACCCAGGCTGGTATGGCCGTAAACGATAAACAATCTCTTGGTACAACATATATAGTCAAAGTGAGTCTGATAAACAGACTGCATTTTGCAGCAGGAAGCTGCATTTAGTCAATTCATCATTAAATGCTTACTACAAGGCAGTGTTGCTGATGAAATAGTGTAAGAGCACACCCTCGTGGACAAAAAGCTTACAGCACCTGGTATTCCCAGGCGGTCTCCCATCCAAGTACTAACCAGGCCCGACCCTGCTTAGCTTCCGAGATCAGACGAGATCGGGCGTACCCAGGCTGGTATGGCCGTAAACGATAAACAATCTCTTGGTACAACATATATAGTCAAAGTGAGTCTGATAAACAGACTGCATTTTGCAGCAGGAAGCTGCATTTAGTCAATTCATCATTAAATGCTTACTACAAGGCAGTGTTGCTGATGAAATAGTGTAAGAGCACACCCTCGTGGACAAAAAGCTTACAGCACCTGGTATTCCCAGGCGGTCTCCCATCCAAGTACTAACCAGGCCCGACCCCTGCTTAGCTTCCGAGATCAGACGAGATCGGGCGTACCCAGGCTGGTATGGCCGTAAACGATAAACAATCTCTTGGTACAACATATATAGTCAAAGTGAGTCTGATAAACAGACTGCATTTTGCAGCAGGAAGCTGCATTTAGTCAATTCATCATTAAATGCTTACTACAAGGCAGTGTTGCTGATGAAATAGTGTAAGAGCACACCCTCGTGGACAAAAGCTTACAGCACCTGGTATTCCCAGGCGGTCTCCCATCCAAGTACTAACCAGGCCCGACCCTGCTTAGCTTCCGAGATCAGACGAGATCGGGCGTACCCAGGCTGGTATGGCCGTAAACGATAAACAATCTCTTGGTACAACATATATAGTCAAAGTGAGTCTGATAAACAGACTGTATTTTGCAGCAGGAAGCTGCATTTAGTCAATTCATCATTAAATGCTTACTACAAGGCAGTGTTGCTGATGAAATAGTGTAAGAGCACACCCTCGTGGACAAAAAGCTTACAGCACCTGGTATTCCCAGGCGGTCTCCCATCCAAGTACTAACCAGGCCCGACCCTGCTTAGCTTCCGAGATCAGACGAGATCGGGCGTACCCAGGCTGGTATGGCCGTAAACGATAAACAATCTCTTGGTACAACATATATAGTCAAAGTGAGTCTGATAAACAGACTGCATTTTGCAGCAGGAAGCTGCATTTAGTCAATTCATCATTAAATGCTTACTACAAGGCAGTGTTGCTGATGAAATAGTGTAAGAGCACACCCTCGTGGACAAAAAGCTTACAGCACCTGGTATTCCCAGGCGGTCTCCCATCCAAGTACTAACCAGGCCCGACCCTGCTTAGCTTCCGAGATCAGACGAGATCGGGCGTACCCAGGCTGGTATGGCCGTAAACGATAAACAATCTCTTGGTACAACATATATAGTCAAAGTGAGTCTGATAAACAGACTGCATTTTGCAGCAGGAAGCTGCATTTAGTCAATTCATCATTAAATGCTTACTACAAGGCAGTGTTGCTGATGAAATAGTGTAAGAGCACACCCTCGTGGACAAAAAGCTTACAGCACCTGGTATTCCCAGGCGGTCTCCCATCCAAGTACTAACCAGGCCCGACCCTGCTTAGCTTCCGAGATCAGACGAGATCGGGCATACCTTTTTTTTTTATCTTTTATTATGAAAAATACATAATATTTACAATATTCAATCAATAATAACAAAGGATGAACAATTCATCCTTTTACAAATTCAAAAAATAAAATAAAACCAATTAAAAACACAATCATTCACTAAAACCAATTAATAATTAAAAACAAGTTTTTCATTCAAATCAATTTCAATAAAAGTACTCCCCCACACAAACAGCTTTTCAAAATTGCATCCACTATATTTATATACTACTTCTATATCTTTCTCTAAAATACTTCTAAATAAAACCTCCACATTCACAATTTTACCTTCATAATGCCCTAAATTCCTTCTTAATCTTACAGCGTATCTGGCATGACTAAGAATAAAATTCATCAAATTAAAATTAAAAACTTTGCTTTTCCCCGTTAACCCAAAAAGAAACAACCTCCTCCACTCAACCCCATTAACAATCTCTTCTCCCCAATGTTGTACTAAAAGCCCCTTTACAAACTCATGAAACCCTTGTAATCTGCTACATTCAATAAAAAAGTGCATAAAATTTTCCACCTCCGTACCACAAATATCACATTCTCTTTTAATATCTCTATTTATTTGATGTAAAACCACGTTCGTAAAAATCCTATTATGTTTCAATTTAAAATCATTATCTTCACATTCTATAGAATTATATTTTACATTAACATTCTTCCATATTGATTTCACATCTATATTTGTAAACACCCTAGACCACACTTTTTCTGAAGCAGGAGCTTTTGTCTCTTTTAAAATACATTTTCTATAAACCATTTTAACTTTTAAACTTGATAAAACATGTTTCTCCCCATTACTTTCATAGTATAAAACCGGTAAACCCTTAGCTCTCTCAACCACCTCTGTATTTATTAAAAGCACCCATTCCTCAGGAATACACCCTAAAATTCTCTTATACATATTTTCTACAGTAATTTTACTGATTTCATCATCCACTTCACAAACATTGTCATAAATAGCTTGTACAGGAAGAAACCCCGGAATGACCTCATATAAAATGTCCCCAATCTGTCTCATCCCAGCCCTCATAAAATATTTACAAAACACCATCTTATTATTATATTGAATCTTGGGATTTAAAAAAATTGGCTGATTTAAAATATTGTCTAAAATGGTACACTCATAATAAATATTTGGTAAAAACTCCCCCCAAGCCTCAAACACTTCTCTATAAAACAATGGTATATTACCTAACATTTCTTTTTTCATACACATCAATAAAGCATTGTCCCCCATCCTCCCAACCTCCTGCAAATACTCCTTAAAAAATCTTTTCCATCCATAATCTAGTTCACCATATAAATATTTCCGTACCATTTTAACTCTAATTGCTTTTTTCCTCACATTTAAATCCACCAACTTCAAACCCCCCTCCTCATAACCTGCAATCAAAGTTTTAAAAGAAATTTTCACTCCTTTCCCATCCCATAAAAAATCAACTAAAATCTTATTCATTTCAGATAAAACCCATTCTGGTACATCTAAAACATTCATGACATGAATAAAAATTGACATCAGTAAAGAATTTACAACAATTACTTTCCCTTTTAATTTCAAAGCCCTCCCCCTCCACATATTTACCACCTTCCTAACTTTGTTTATAACCCCACTCCATGTTAGATCCCTAGCTTCTTGTTCCTTCACCCCTAAAAACACACCTAACACCTTAAAATAATCATTTACCACCTTAAAAGGAAAAGTCCCCTCATTAATCTTCCCAACATACATTATTACTGACTTCTCCATATTCACTTTTGCTCCTGAGGCTTTCTCATATACTTTAAAACATTCCATCACCCTTTTAACACTTCCCTCATCTCTAACTGTTATTGTGGTATCGTCTGCATATTGATGAATTAAACTAAAACCTCCTTGCGGAGTCTCTACACAATTTATAAAATGATATTTTTTAAGGTATGCCGCTAAGGGTTCTACCGATAAAACAAATAATAAAGCTGATAAAGGGCACCCCTGTCTCACTGATCTCTCAAGAATAAAAGAATCTGTTAAAACCCCATTACATTTAACCCTACTTTTAGCCTTTCTATATAATAATTTTATCCATCCTATTATTCTATTTCCAAACCCATATTTTTCTAGTACCCTAAACATAAAATCATGTTCCACCCTGTCAAAAGCTTTATTAAAATCTATACTTAAAACAATTCCCCCTATCTTATCACTATTCATTTTATTTATCACATCTCTAAGTGTATTTATGGTATCTGCTATATCTCTTCCTGGCACACTATAATTTTGTGTAGGTGCTATAATATCATTTAAAACCATCTTCATCCTATTTGCCAGTATCTTAGCTAAAATCTTATAATCTGAGTTTAATAAACTAATTGGCCTATAATTTTCTAGTTTCAATTTGCTCCCCTTATTTTTATATAAAATCGATATCAGCCCTGTCACCATGGAATCTGAAACATTATTATTATCTTCCATATATTGATATACTTCCAATAAAATCGGTGCTAAAAGACTTTCATACATTTTATAAAACTCTGCAATTAGTCCATCTACTCCAGGACTTTTATTTATTTGTAAACCCTTAATTGCATCTTTCACTTCATCCACTGTTATCTTCCTATCACACATTTGCTTATCCTCAACACCAATTTGCACATCCACACTATTTAAAATCTCTTTTACACACCCCTCATCCACCTCCCCTTTCTTAAATAAATCCTTATAAAAATTCTGTACAGTTTCTAATATCTCAACATAATCATTTACCACTTCACCCTTTACATTCTCAATCTCATTAAAATATGATTTCATCTGTTTAGTTTTCTCTAAACCAAGAAAAAATGACGTACATTTCTCCCCTTCTAAAACATATTTTGCCCTACTTCTAATAATTGCACCCTTACACTTATCTATTTCACATTTGCTCAATTGTGCTTTTAAATCTAAAAACCTTTCAATATTATAGTTAGGATCAATATCACATTTCCTCATTTCTTCATTCAGTTTTGTTCTTAAAAAATGTTCTTCTCTTGTCATCCTACTCCTCTTCTTCCTTGCATATCTAATACTAAAAACTTTTATTTTTTCCTTAACATTTTCCCACCACTGACACTTATCATTCCCTTTTTGCTTATCCTCCATTTCATGTTCTATCAAAGATTTAAGTTGTTTCCCGTATTCCTCATCACCTAAATACCCTGCATTCATACACCATATTCCCCCCCCTTTCCTTTCCTTATCTAACCCCACCGAAAATGTTAACCCAGCATGATCACTAAAAGTTGTAAAAATATATTTAATATCTTTCATAAAATTCCTTAACCCTTCATTTACTAAAACCAGATCTATCCGTGTCTGTTTCAATTCCCCTAAAACCACCTGCCTTCTAGAAAATTCTCTCTTGTTCGGATTCTCGTCCCTCCATATATCAATCAAATTATTTTCAAACATCATCTTCCTTAAAACCCCCCTAGATACGTCACTTCTAAAAATAGCTCCCCTTGTCATATCTAGTCTATCCATTTTTACATTAAAATCCCCAACTAAAATACAGTTACCCTTGCACCATTTCCCTAATTCTAAAAATAAATTCCTTCTCTCTATTTCATTATTCGGCGCATAAATATTTATAATTCTAAAAACCCTACTCATATACTCAAAATCTAAAATTAAAATCCTCCCATTATTATCATTATATATC
>NW_021823387.1:15000-20000 GCF_901001165.1 Salmo trutta | reverse complement strand
TGACACACTCCAAACAATACCAAACACCTCCAATCCACCCCTCCTATTAACTCTACTCCCCAGTACCTTTCTAGCATGTCCCTCAACCTCACATAGAACCCAGCTACCTCGACACACTCAAACATCATGTGCATCAGATTTTCATCCATAACTCTACATACGTCACACACACGAGACACTGACCTGTCTACCTGATGTAACACCACCTTGGTAAACACCCGATTGTGCCTCAACATAAAATCAAAATGTGTACATTCAAGACTGTTGAGCCTCACTACCATCTTCTCCCACAACCGCTCCACATCCAACTCTGGAAACACTTGCCTCCACACTTTCTCAGATGCAGGCGCCTTGACCTTCCTGGTAAGAAGAGCCCAGTAGAAGGCCCTCACCTTGGTAGAGGATAAGGCTTGCACAGACTCCCCACATTTCACCTGCATCTCAGGCAAAGTCTCTAATACCCCCTTACTCATGTGATTGTCCAGCAGCCTCACCCACTCCCTTGGAAAACACTCCTTTATCCTCTCATACATTCTCAACACCGTCCCTTTCCTGACATCCTCATCTACACTCCAGACAGTATCTAATATCGCCTGATCAGGCAGGAACCCCGGCACCACCTCATACCTAAAGTCCCTCACTCTTATCATACCTGCCCTCATAAGCACCTTACTCTCCAGCATCTTTCCCTCAGATTGCAGCAATGGGTTCATAAAAACCGGTAGATTCAAAATCACCCCAATAGAGTCACACTCATAGCTAACCTGCGGTAAAAACTCTGCCCAGGCCCTGAACACCTCCTGATAAAAGGCAGGCACCTCTGCATACATGCTAGGCTTTAAACACATTAACAACCCATAATCTCCGCATCCTCCACTCCTATGCAACCAATGTCTGAAAAACTCCTTCCACCCCTGACCCTCCTCCCCGTACAAAAACTGTTTCACTCTCTTAACCCGTATGGCTTTTAACTTAACCTCCAGATCTACTAATCTCAACCCACCCCTATCATAATCTGCTATCATCACATCATGAGCAATTTTCACACCCTTCCCACCCCACAGGAACCCAGACACTACATTATTAATTTCCTTCAGAGCCCATACAGGCATGTCCAGAACCCCTAAAGTATATACACATTTTGACATCAACAGAGCATTCACCACCACCACTTTCCCCCTCGATTTTAATTTCCTTTGTTTCCAGTAATTCAAGGTCGACTTCATTTTATTAATCACCCCTGTCCAAGTAAAGTCTCTCGCCTCCAGCTCATCTACCCCAATATTCACACCCAAAATTCTCAAATGTTCTGTAACAGTCTTAAAAGGAATGTTACTTGTAGACACAACCGTATCAGAAACGCATAACATTTCAGATTTTTCAACATTCACCTTAGCCCCAGAAGCTCTCCCATACACATCAAAACACTTCATCAGACAATTCACACTCCCTCCATCCCTCACAGTACAGGTGGTATCATCAGCGTAATGATGCAGCACACTAACGCCACCCCCCGGCAGGTCTACTCCATGCACTCCTCTATCACGCTTAACAAAAGCAGCCAAAGGCTCAACTGATATGCTGTACAGCAAAGCAGACAGTGGACAACCCTGCCTAACAGACCTGCCCAGGGGAAAGGGATCAGTCAGCACACCATTACACTTAACGACACTGCTAGCTGACCCATGCAAAAGCTTCACCCATTCTTTTATACGAGGCCCAAACCCAAATTTTGCCATGGTCTCTAACAGGAACCGATGCTCCACCCGATCAAAGGCTTTATTCAGATCCATACAGAGCACCACCCCACCCACATCCCCCATATGCCTCACTACATCCCGGATAGTGCAGAGGGTGTCAACTATATCCCTCCCCGGTACCCCATAGGCCTGAGTAGGTGCTATAATGCTACCCATCACCTTTTTCAACCTATTGGCCATTACCTTAGCCAGCACCTTATTGTCAGAGTTCAAAAGGGTTATCGGTCTGTAGTTCTCAAGTTTCAGTCGACTTCCCTTCCTTTTGTACACCACTTTCAACACCCCCAAAGCTAATGATTCTGGGACTTCCCTCCTCTCCTCCATACACTCAAATACACGCAGCATCAGTGGGGCTAGTATGTCACTAAACTCACGGTAAAACTCTGCAGTCAGACCATCTGAACCTGGGCTCTTATTCAAATTCAGGCCTAAGATTGCAGCTTTAACCTCTGCCAATGTAAAATCGGCATCACACATCTCCACATCATCAGTTGACACCCTTACCTCCACTGCTTCTAGCACACTTCTCATACACACCTCATCCACCCCGCCTGAAGTAAATAAACCTTTATAAAAAGAATGCACTGTATTCAAAATACCTTCCAAATCTGTCACCCTCTCCCCCCGCTCATTTAAAAGCTCAGTTAGAAAACTCCTTTCCTGCTTCCGCCTTTCTAACCCCAGAAAAAAAGCAGTACTCCTCTCCCCCTCCACTACATACTGCGCTCTACTCCTCACCACTGCCCCCATACACCTATGCCTCTCTAAGACCTTCAACTCCTCCCGCAGCCTCAGGTAATCTGCAATATCATATCCTGGACAATTTTCTATCTTTTCTAACTCAAATATCAGGTGGGACTTAAGAATCCTCTCTTCCCTCCTTCTTACCACACTAGCCTGTCTTGCACAATATATTGCCAGCCGCTTGAACTCCCTTTTTAAACCTTCCCACCACACACACACATCAGACTCAAACAGAGGATCTGACATGGCCTCATTCACACACTCTTTCACTGCTCCCTTAAACCCCTCATCCTTCAGCAGACTGGCATTAAGACACCACAACCCCCCCACCCTCCCCTCCCTCGACGCACCCAGCCGGAAAATCAGAGCATCATGGTCACTAAAAAATGTGTGGGAATACTCTACCCCCACAACCAAGTTCGCAACCGCTCTATGAGCAAGACACAAATCTATGCGTGACTGCCTGAGCTCTCCCCTCACCACTTGTCTGCGAGAGAACACCCGCTTATCTGGATTCCTCTCCCTCCATATATCCACCAAATCCTCATCCTGCATTACCTTTAATAGTGCGCCACGAGAAGAGTCAGAGCCAAAATGTGCGCTACTTGAGGCATCCAACCTATCCATCCATACATTAAAATCTCCAACAAGCAGACAGTTTCTCCCACATAATCCCCCCATAGACATAAACAAAACCCTTCTCTCAATTTCAGTATTAGGAGCATACACATTGTACAATGAATAATCCACACCTTTAAACGTGAAACCCACTCCCACCATTCGACCTTCATTATCAGCACATAACAAACTTAAATTAGACACAACATCTTGTTTAACCAAAATAGCTACTCCACATGCACGCACAGTACCATTACTCACGTACATTTGTCCATTCCATCGCTGTCTTACGTTATCCATATACGGCTCAGTCCAGTGAGTCTCCTGAAGACATAATATGTCTGCACAGAAAGCTTCCAACACCAGCTCTAGCTTTTCTTTGCTACGAAGTCCATTGGTGTTGATAGAGACAACTCTCACCATAACGGATACATAGAGGAGGAAATCAATCCAGTCCGTCATGATAGATCTTTTACCCTTTTCTTCTTCTTGGCTATCAGGTTCTTTTTATTATCCCTCCGCTCAGATTGTATAAACTCCATCTCTTCCCCCGTCATCTCTTCTCCAGACCCTTTACGCTTGTAAGAATCATCCCGAGCAGGAGCCATCTCCTGAGAATAGCCTCCCGGGACTACAGACACCTTCGGGTTCTCCACCGCACCCCCAGAATCCGAAGCCAATGCCGCTCCAGTTGCTTCTCCCGTACACCCCGCTACCCCATCCTCTCCACCAGGAACGCCCTCCATCTCCACACCGTCTAGGCTTGAACTGATATCCTTCCCCTTGGAGACCTCCTTTCCCACAGGACATGGCCCCTTCTCTTCTTCATCCTCCGACTGCCTCTGGTCTTCTTCATCCTCCATCCGTCTCTGGGACTCCTCCCCCATCCTCATTTCCTCCCCAGATTCCTCCATCTCGCTCTCCTCCACACCATCCCCGCTGATTACCTGATTTGACAATCCAGGAGCTCCATCACCCTGGGTACAGGAGCACTGCCTAACACTCCTCCCGCAACCAACACAACCGCGTTCTCTTCTCCCATTACACTCTCTTGCGTAATGCCCCTGCTCACCACACTTATGACAGGCAAAATCAGGGCAATCACGTAGAACGTGTCCTGGCTGAATACAAAGTCTGCAAACCTTGACCTGACGGTCGTGTATCACTCTGAAATACTCTGTCCCTTCCAACGTCTCAAATTTGGTCGAATATGGCAGCGAGCGCACAGTGTCTGTGAATTTCACTTTACAGAAGCGCGTACCATCTGCAACTTCTGTCCCCGGCCAGAAGCGCCTCTTCACTGGTGACACCGCAGACACACCCCATGCTCTAAGCCGTTCCAGGATGACCTCGTCTGTTATGTACACTGGAAGGTTTAAGAAAGATACGACCATTTCATCAAGTGATAGATCCTTAGCCATGATACGGCAGTTCCGAATTTTAAAACCATCGATCAGCTTTTCTTTTCCTCTCACACTTGACAATGTCACTTCATATCGATTTTCGGCTTTGAACCGACATCCGCACACCAGTCCACAAACTTCCTTAATCCCACTCAATAACTCCATCATAGTAATTTTTTCTTCACCCATAATTTCCACAGCAACTGTTAAGGTCTTTTCATAATTTTGCGTCTGTCTAATTGTAGAACCATTATCTATATTTCCTTTGCTCGTCATTCTTTTGTCTGCATGGGTCGAAGCCATTGTATCCAAAACGACTGGAGGAAAGTCCCCCAAACAGCAATATGCTGCCGGGGAACACAACCAAACAAATGCTCAAACTTATTCAATAAACAAAAATGAGATTGAACTAAAAACCACCAAGAAATCAAACAAAACACTCTGGAGCAAACACTCAACCTTAGCTCAATCAGCA
>NW_021823386.1:0-44885 GCF_901001165.1 Salmo trutta | reverse complement strand
GAGAGAGAGAGAGAGGGAGGAGAGAGAGAGAGAGAGAGAGAGAGAGAGGAGAGAGAGAGAGAGAGAGAGAGGAGAGAGAGAGAGAGAGAGAGAGATGACACAGGGTATACCCAGCTAGCATTTGGTTCCTTGGAAGTTAGGGGAATGTATGTTTTTGGTTTCACTTTTGTTGTGGGAACGAAGCGATAAGTTTCCTGATGTGTAAAACTGAACGTTTTCTAAACTTTCTGAGAACAGAAATGACAGTTGTTTTGCAAGGATGTTCTGAGAACATTTTACTCTGGTTCCCAGTTTTCCTGGGAGGATTTATTAACGCTCTGAGAACGGAAATTATAGGTTATTTTTTGTTTTATTAATAACTTCCTTAAAAATTTCAAAAATACTTTTAATAATGCTGTTAGCTCATTTTGAGTTAACTCTAAGCACAGATAAGACCCATGGAAATGTATTTTCTTCAGCATTAATCATGCAATACCTTTATTTTGACATGGAATCAGTGGGATTTGAATCTATTATCTTCTGATTCTCTGTCCATGGAATTAGTCCACTGCACCACCAGGATGTAGCTAGCATGCCATGATTTTTTTATGCATACAAAGCTGTTTATTTTAGTCTATTCAAACAGACCCCATTTCAAAGGAAACGCCTGAACACACTTAACAAGACAGGAGGCTACAGAGCGTTTTGTTGATGCTGAGAATGTAATGTATATGTTTTTAAAAAACATTCTCAGAACGTTCTCTGAATGTTACTCAAGTTTTCTTGTGGTTTTTATGGAAAGTTTTCTTCATGTTCTGAGAATGTAATGTATGTTGTTAAATAACATCCTTAGAATATTCTCTGAATGTTACGAAAGGTTTCTTGTGTTTTTATAAAACGCTTTCTTAGCGTTCTCGGGGCAATTTAAGAACATGACTTTAAACAGAACCATTCGAAAACCTGTAGGAAACGTTAGGCTGAAGTACTGAAATTGCCACATCAGAATGTTGTTTCTTAATGTTATCTGTACTATTTGAGAACGTTCCCAATACCAAACCAGTTGGAGAAGATTCCCAGAACAAAATGTAAATTAAATGTAATCATGTTTGAACTTTTAGGAATTGTCCTGTTAAAGTAATGAAATACCAAGAAAATAATGTGTTTTTTGTGAAGTTCCTTAAATGTGCTGAGAATGTTCCAAAATCAAAGCAACTATCCTGCACCATTCCCAGAAAGTTGTGGGAAGGTTGTATGCAAAATAACCACAGGACAACCACACTCTCACCAAGCTCTAAAAAACACTAGGTTCTCAGAACATTATGTGGAAGCTGGGTAATGTCACAGCACAAGATCAGTCAATCACTCTCCAATCTGAGATTGAGGGTCAACTTGAGAACTGTCAACTTTAGAATAGACTTTAGATTTATAAGATGGATAGACAGCTCAGAACTTAGAAGAGGAGACTCAGATTTCAGAATGGAGAGGTACAGTCTACACACCCTTTGCACAATCTTCACATTTTACTGCCTTAAAATTTCTACGGATCTACACAACATACACAACATTTTTTAAGTAAAAGTTAATTATAGAACATTTATGAAAATAATTAAAAAGAAGAAATGGAAGATGTCTTGACACCCCAGAGTTACTACTTGGTGGAAGCACCATTTGAATAAGATTCTATTAACTTGGTACAACTCTCTTAACATGTAGACATTGTTTTTGTCAAAATAACTTTGGTTGGGAATCATTGATGAACAGCAATATTTAAACGTTGTCTCTGATTTTCATGGATATTTAAGTCTGGGCTGAGACCGGACCACTCAGGAACACTCAGCACCTCTTGGAAAGCTATTCTGGTGTGTCATTTTTGAAACGTTTTTTAATTGTCCTGCTGAAAAATACAATTCTATCCCAGGGTTAAGTTTCCAGAAGAATGAGACGTTTTTTCCTCTAACTTTATAGCTGGGCTTTGCTCCATTCATTTTTTTTATTTCGATCCTGACAAACTCCCCAGTCCCTGCCAGTGACAAGCACACCCATAATATGATGCTGCCACCACAATACTTGAAAATGCCGAGGATTTACCTAAACCATTTATGCCAAAAAGTGTATTTCTTTGCCGTGTTGTCTTGCAGTATTACTTAATGGCCTTGTGGCAAACAGAATGGATGATTTGGAGCAGATTTTTTAAAACATAAGCTTCATTCTTTTCAAGCTGTCATACAGGCCAGTAATGTTGTTGATACTCTGTATTTTCAAGTACATTTTAGTCATTTAGCAGACACTTTTATCCAGAGCAACTTACAGTAGTGAGTGCATACATTTCATAAACATTTTATTCCGTACTGGTCCCCCGTGGGAATCAAACCGACAACCCTGCCGTTGCAAACACCATGCTCTACCAACTGAGCCACAATGGACCATCTATTGTATATGTGTGTGTGCATCTGTGTTTGTGTGCAGCCGTGTGTGTTACCTCTTTGGTGATGCAGCCGTCTTTGTTCAGGTCGTACAGGTTGAAGGCCCAGTTTAGCCGGTCGTTTATCGTTCCTCTCAGAATGATAGACAGACCAAACACAAAGTCCTGAGAAAAAAGAGTGAAAGACAAAGATATTGAGAGGGAGAGAAAGAGAGCGAAAGAGAGATTTAACATTTTTGTAAACATTCTTCACCACCCATCATACTCACCAGCATTCAACACTTACACACCTTTTTATCACCACTACAAGCACATTTGGTTCCTTGGAAGTTGTGGGAACATACGTTTTTGGTTTCACATTGGTTGTGGGAATGAAGCCATACGCTTCCTGACCGATAAAACTGAACATATTTAATCGTTCTGAGAACAGAAGTAAAATGTTTTGCCCATCCCTGGGCTATAGCATCAGCAAAGAAGATGATGATGTAGCTCACTGCAATACACTATTTTCCCCCAGTGTGTCCATCAACAATGTTTCGACCCTTAGGTCGCACGTGTACGTGTATGTGTGTGTATGTGTTGAGAGGAGAAGAAAGGCATTTATTCTATTTGTATACATATTCAGCTGCAGCTGCATATACAGTATACAGACAGAGATAGTTTTTCCTCACTCCCTTAGGAAGTAGACAATAGTAAAAAAGAATCTTACCTCAAAACTAACCGATCCATTCTTGTTAGTGTCAAAGGCCTCAAACAAGAAATGTGCATACGCACCCGAATCTGAACGGACAGAGACGTATAGAATACATAATTGAAATGTGTCTGAGACAACAATACACAAAAAATTCCAAGTGGGTAAATATATTTAGAACACAACCTGATCAAATAAGTTCTTAGTACATAAATGTAATTTCAGACAACACACTTTTATTCTGTAACAAGTAGTTAGATATATCTTCAACCTAAATGTAATTTCAAACATGGCCTTGTACTGTAAGTGCCCTACTGTAAGCAATACAGACATAATGGTAAAATAAAATGGGGCATCACATCAATAGAAATATCACTGGTCTTAAATGTTGTTACTCTTGTTAAATGTTTCAGTTACTTTGGGGAGAAACAGATCTTTAATATACTTGGTTTGGGTTATAGGTCAGGGGTCAAAGGTTTAACGGTCATTGACTCACCTCCCTGGGGGAAGAATGTGGAGTAGATGGTTTTAAAGGTCTCCTCATTCACCACTCCACTCGGACACTCCTGCCAACAACAGCACAGAAAGAACAGGATCAGTCAGAAGGCAAGTCTTCTGCCATCCATATACTTTTACTATTATACGTTCTTGAAAGAGGGAGAAATGTTTGCAGTTTTAAAGCTAATTTCATGTAATTCTACACATTTTGTCATGACTTATGACAGGTTAATATATCTGAGTGAGAGTGACCAACAAAATCAATGGGAGCCCCCTGGAGGTCAAATCAAATCAAATTTTATTGGTCGCATACACATATTTAGCAGATGTTAGTGCGGTTGTAATGAAATGCTTGTGTTCCTAGTTCCAACAGTGCAATAATATCAAACAATACACAACAATACACACAAATCTAAAGGTAAAAGAATGGAATTAAGAAATATAGAAATATTACAACAAGCAATGTAGGAGTCCGGAGTATATATCTGTCTGTATATATATATATATATATTGACTGTGTTGTCCTTGTCACAACTTGGAAGTGTGCTTGGGGTCATTTTTCATTTGGAAGACCCATTTGCGACCAAGCTTTAACTTCCTGACTGATGTCTTGAGATGTTGCTTCAATATATCAACATCATTTTCCTGCCTCATGATGCCATCTATTTTGTGAAGTGCACCAGTCCCTCATGCAGCAAAGCACGCCCACAACATGATGCTGCCACCCCGTGCTTCACGGTTGGGATGGTGTTCTTCGGCTTGCAAGCGTCCCCCTTTTACCTCCAAACACAACGATGGTCATTATGGCCAAACAGTTCTATTTTTGTTTCATTAGACCAGAGGACATTTCTCCAAAAAGTACGATCTTTGTTCCCTTGTGCAGTTGCAAACCGTATTCTGGCTTTTTTATGGCGGTTTTGGAGCAGTGGCTTCTTCCTGGCTGAGCGGCTTTTCAGGTTACGTTGATATAGGACTCGTTTTACTGCGGATATAGATACTTTTGTACCTGTTTCCTCCAGCATCTTCACAAGGTCCTTTGCTGTTGTTCTGGGATTGATTTGCACTTTTCGTACAAAAGTACGTTCATCTCTAGGAGACAGAACGCGTCTCCTTCCTGAGCGGTATGACGGCTGCGTGGTCCCATGGTGTTTATACATGCGTACTATTGTTTTTACAGATACATGTGGTACCTTCAGGCATTTGGAAATTGCTCCCAAGGATGAACCAGACTTGTGGAGGTCTAAAAAAAAAATCTGAGGTCTTGGCTGATTTCTTTTGATTTTCCCATGATGTCAAGCAAAGAGGAACTGAGTTTAAAGGTCGGCCTTGAAATACGTCCACAGGTACACCTCATCAGAAGCTTCTAAAGCCATGACATAATTTTCTGGAATTTTCCAAGCTGTTTAAAGGCACAGTCAACTTGGTGTATGTAAACTTCTGACCCACTGGAATCGTGATACAGTGAATTATAAGTGAAATAATCTGTCTGTATAAACAACTCTTGAAAAAATGACTTGTGTCATGCACAAAGTAGATGTCCTAACCGACTTGCCAAAACTATAGTTTGTTAACAAGAAATTTGTGGCGTGGTTGATTAACAAGAAATTTGTGGAGTGGTTGAAAAACAAGTTTTAATGACTCCAACCTAAGTGTATGTACATTTCCGACTTCAACTGTAGATATACAGTAAAAATCCAAGATGGCGTAGCAGTCAGGCGTCTTTGTCTCCGTTTTGTCGTGTCCCGTGTATATATCTTTTTATATCTTTCTTCTTTGCAAATATTTAAAAAATATTTTTCTTAACCTCAACTTCAACATACTCTCCTGCAACCTGCCTCACCCAATGTGGTATGGATCTGCTATTTTCTTTACTTTAGAACCGGAACCCCCAACAGAAGCTAGCCAGCTAACTAGCTAAATAGCTACTAGCTATTAGTCAGCTAGCCACTGCTAGCGGTCATCAGCTAACCTTTAGCCCGGACAACTCCTGCCAGTCTGCACAGCGTGATTCAACCCAGAGCATATCGGACTTCTTCTTCTCCATATCTCTGGATTCCTACGGCAATCTCTGAACCTTTTCCCTGGATCATCGCAGCTAGCTAGCTGCTATTCGAGTGGCTACTCCTGGCTAACGTCTCTGTCCCGAAGCAAGCACAAATTAGCCTGGAGCTAGCCTATGCTAGGCCCATCTCCCGGCTAGCTGAAGAGGTCCATCAGCCACTCCATGGGCTACAAAATCTATTTTGCCAATTGGCCTGGACCACTTTTACTGCCGATACAGAACCCCGCCGATTCACCACGACTAGACTACCGAAGTAATCCGCCCGAAGGGGTTTTTCAACAGGCTCCTCCGTCACAACGTCCCCTGAATGCCCATCTGCTATTCTGCTAGCCGCGGCCCGCTAGCTGTCTAGAGCATATCAGACTGTTAGCTGAAGAGGTCCATCAGCCAATTTCTTGGGCTCCTATACCTATTTTGCCAATTGGCCTGGACCCTTTTACTACACTGAACCCCGCCTGATCCATCATGACTGGTCTGCCGACATAACCGGACAAGGGGGCTACAACAGAATTCTTCCGTCGCGACGTCCTCTAAAGCCCTTTGCTAGCTTGCTTGCCCGGCCCGCTAGCTGTCTGAATAGCTGGGTCTCCAGCCCGCCTAGCTACTCACTGGACCTCTATGATCACTCGGCTACACATGCCTCTCCCTAATGTCAATATGCCTTGTCCATTGCTGTTTTGGTTAGTGATTATTGTCTTATTTCACTGTAGAGCCTCCAGCCCTGCTCAATATGCCTTAGCTAACCCTTTTGTTCCACCTCCCACACATGAGGTGACCTCACCTGGTTTAAACGGTGTCTCGAGAGACAATAATTCTCTCATCGTCACTCTATGCCTAGGTTGACCTCCACCGTATTCACATCCTACCATACATTGGCTTGTACATTATGTCCAGACCTCTGGCAGTCTCTATGGGGGTGCCACAGGTTTCAATTCTCAGGCGACTCTTTTCTCTGTATACATCAATGATGTCGCTCTTGCTGCTTGTGATTCTCTGATCCACCTCTACACAGACGACATCATTATGTATACTTCTGGCCCTTCTTTGGACATTGTGTTAACAACCCTCCAGACAAGCTCAATGCCATACAACTCTCCTTCCGTGGCTTCCAACTGCTCTTAAATACAAGTAAAACTAAATGCTCTTAAATACAAGTAAAACTAGATCGCTGCCTGCACCTGCCCGCCCGTCCAGCATCACTACTCTGGATGGTTCTGACTTAGAATATGTGGACAACTACAAATAAACTAGGTGTCTGGTTAGACTGTAAACTCTCCTTCCAGACTCACATTAAGCATCTCCAATCCAAAATTACATTTAGAATCGGCTTCCTATTTCACAACAAAGCATCCTTCACTGATGCTGCCAAACATACCCTCGTAAAACTGACTATCCTGCCGATCCTTGACTTCGGTGATGTCATTTACAAAATAGCCTCCAACACTCTACTCAGCAAATTGGATGCAGTCTATCACAGTGCCATCCATTTTGTAACCGAAGCCCCATATACTACCCACCACTGCGACCTGTATGCTCTCATTAGCTGATCCTTGCTTCATATTCGTTGACAAACCCATTGCCTCCAGGCCATCTATAAGTCTTTGCTAGGTAAAGCCCTGCCTTATCTCAGCTCACTGGTCACCATAACAGCACCCACCCGTAGCACACGCTCCAGAAGGTATATTTAATTGCCTTACCTCCCTTATCTTACCTCATTTGCATATTGTGTTATTGACTGTATGTTTGTTTATTCCATGTGAAACTCTGTGTTGTTGTTTGTGTTGCACTGCTTTGCTTTATCTTGACCAGGTTGCAGTTGTAAATGAGAACTTGTTCTCAACTAGCCTACCTGGTTAAATAAAGGTGAAATTGTAATTTTTTTTGAGTCAATTGGAGGTGTACCTACCTTCAAACTCAGTGCCTCTTTGCTTAATATCATGGGGAAAATCAAAAGAAATCAGCCAAGACTTCAGAAAAAAAATTGTAGACCTCTACAAGTCTGGTTCATCATTGGGAGCAATTTTCAAACACCTGAAGGTACCATGTTCATCTTTACAAACATTAGTACGCAAGTATAAACATCATGGGACCACACAGCCATCATATGGCTCAGGAAGGAGACGCGTTCTGTCTCCTAGAGATGAACATACTTTGGTGCAAAAAGTGCAAATCAATCCCAGAACAACAGCAAAGGACCTTGTGAAGATGCTGCAGGAAACAGGTACAAAAGTATCTATATCCACAGTAAAACGAGTCCTATATCAACATGACCTGAAAGGCCGCTCAGCAAGGAAAAAGCCAGTCCCCCGAAACCGGCATGAAAAAGCCTGACTGCGGTTTGCAACTGCACATGGGGACAAAGATCGTACTTTTGAAGAAATGTCCTTGTGTTGGTGATAAAAACCTAAAAGCTAACATTCTATAGACAAGATGTGGTGTGTGTGACTCGAGATAGAGAGAGCCTGGAAGAGTTGAGAACAATGCCTCTTCTTCCTGGCATCTGGGAAACTAAGTAAAATACCACCCTGTGTAGATAACCAAGGTGGCTTATGGGAAGGTTAGAAGTGACGGACTAAGCAATCTTGGTATCAGCTATATAAAAACTGTGCATCGTCTGTAAAGGCTAGACTCCCAGCCTAACGGTCAGTCAAGACTGATGGGCTGATGGTCTCATTATTGATATAATTAATCGATATTAAATAAAGAGGATTGTTTGAAGAAATGACCTAGACAAAGTCTCTCTCAGTACTGAATTTCAATAACACCGCTCAGCAAGGAAGAAGCCACTACTCCAAAACTGCCATAAAAAAGCTTGGCTACAGTGTGCAACTGCCCATGGGGACAAAGATCGTACTTTTTGGAGAAATGTCCTCTGGTCTGATGAAACAAAATAGAACTGTTGGCCATAATGACCATTGTTATGTTCGGATGATAAAGGGGGAGGCTTGCAAGCTGAAGAACACCATCCCAACTGTGAAGCATGGGGGTGGCAGCATCATGTTGTTGGGATGCTTGGGGGACTGGTGCACTTCACAAAATAGATGGCATCATGAGGCTGGAAAATTATGTGGATATATTGAAGCAACATCTCAAGACATCAGTCAGGAAGTTAAAGCTGGTCGCAAATGGGTCTTTCAAATGGACAATGACCCCAAGCACACTTCCAAGTTGTGGCAAAATGGCTTAAGGACAACAAAGTCAAGGTATTGGATTGGCCATCACAAAGCCCTGACCTCAATCCTATAGAACATTTGTGGGCAGAACTGAAAGGCGTGTGGTGAACAAGGAGGCCTACAAACCTGACTCAGTTAGACCAGCTCTGTCAGGAGGAGTGGGCCAAAATTCATCCAACTTATTGTGGGAAGCTTGTGGAAGACTACCCGAAACGTTTAACTCAAGTTAAACAATTTAAAGGCAATGCTACCAAATACTAATTGAGTGTATGTAAACTTCTGACCCACTGGGAATGTGATGAAATAATTAAAAGCTGAAATAAATCACTCTCTCTACTATTATTCTGATATTTCACATTTTTAAAATAAAGTGGGGATCCTAACTGACCTAAGACAGAGCATTTTTAGTAGGATTAAATGTCAGGAATTGTGAAAAACTGAGTTTAAATGTAGTTGGCTAAGGTGTATGTAAACTTCCGACTTCAACTGTATATATATATAAACATACATACATATGTGTGTGATGGGATGTATAGACATTATGAATAGTATGTAGATAGAATATGTAGTATATCTGTAGAATACGTAGGATAGAATAGCAATAGTTGAATAGGCTGGCCTTGACAAGAATACAGTATTTATACATATGAAATAAGTAAAAGAGTATGTAAACATTATTAAAGTGACTGGTGTTCCATTTTTAAAGTGACCAGTGAGTCCATGTCTATGTACATAGGGCAGCAGCCTCCAAGGTACAGGGTTGAGTAACCGAAGGTGATAGCCGGCTAGTGACAGTGACTAAGTTCATGGCAGGGTTCTGGGTGGAGGCTGGCTAGGGATGGCTATTAACAGTATGATGGCCTTGAGATAGAATCTGTTTTTCAGTCTCTCGGTCTCAGCTTTGATGCACCTGTACTGACCTCGCCTTCTGGATGATAGCTGGGTGAACAGGCCATGGCTCAAGTGGCTGAGTTCCTTGATTATGTTTTCGGCCTTCCTGTGAAATCGGGAGCTGTAGATGTCCTGGAGGGCAGGCAGCGTGCCCTCAGTGATGCGTTGGACAGACCGCACCACCCTCTGGAGAGCCCTGCAGTTGCAGACGGTGCTGTTGCCGTACCAGGCGGTGATACAGCCAGACAGGATGCTCTCAATGGTGCATCTGTAAATGTTTGTTAGGGTCTTAGGGGCAAACCAACTTTCTTCAGCCTCCTAAGGTTGAACAAGATGCTGTAGCACCTTCTTCATCACACTGTCTGTGTGGGTGAACCATTCCAGTTTGTCAGTGATGTGTATGCCGAGGAACCTGAAGCTTTACACATTCTCCACTGCGGCCCCGTCAATGTGGATGGGGGCGTGCTTCCTCTTCCTATTTTTTCCTGGCACCACTCTGCCAGGGCCCTCAGCTCCTCCCTGTAGGCTGTCTAGTCATTGTTGGTAATCCGGCCTACCACTGTTGTGTCATCTGTAAACTTGATGATTGAGTTGGAGGAGTGCATGGCCACGCAGTCATAGGTGAACAGGCAGTACAGGAGGGGGCTGAGCACTCACCCTTGTGGGGCCCCTGTGTTTAGGATCAGCCTAGTGGAGGTGTTATTTCCTACCTTCACCACCTGGGGATGGCCCATCAGGAAGTCCAGGACCCAGTTGCACAGGGCTGAGTTCAGACCCAGGGAACCGAGCTCAATGATGAGCCTGGAGGGTACTATGTTGTTGAGGTCTGAGATGTATGAACAGTGTTCTTACGTAGCTATTCCTCTTGTCCAGATGAGATAGTGCAGTGTGCAATGCAATGTCGATTGCATCATCCGTGGATCTATTGGGGCGGTATGCAAATTGCAGTGGGTCTCGGGTGGCCGGGTAAGATGGAGGTAAAATGATCCTTAACTAGTCTCTCAAAGCACTTCATGATGACAGAAGTGAGTAATACAGGGTGATAGTCATTAGTTCAGTTACCTTTGCTTTCTTGGGTACAGGAACAACGGTGTACATCTTGAAGCAAGTGTGGACAGAAGACTGGGATATGGAGAGATTGAATATGCCTGTAAATACTCCAGCCAGCTGGTCTGCACATGCTCTGAGGATGTGGCTAGGGTGCCATCTGGGCTGGCAGCCCTGCAAGGGTTAACACGCTTTAAATTTCTTACTCAAGAGAAGGAGAGCCCACAGGCTCGTGTTGGTGGTGCTGTGTTATCCTCAAAGTTGGCAAGACGTCAGTGTTTGCGATTGTGACTAGTTTTCCCTTTGTAATCCGTGATTGTCTGGAGTCCCTGCCACAAAGGTCCTGCTTGTTAGCCGTTGAATTGCGACTCCACTTTGTCACTGTACTGACATTTTGCCTGTTTGATTGCCTTACGGGGGGCATAATTGTACTGTTTATATTAAACCATATTCCAAGTCACCTTGCCATGGTTAAATGCAATGATTCACGCTTTCAGTTTGGCGCAAATGCTGCCATCTGTCTACGGTTTTTGCTTTGGATAGGTTTTATTCGGCCATGATTACTACAAGTTTACATAGCTGGCTAGACTAATTTACCAATCTAAACCATTTTAATTGACATGGGCTAATTGAGTGACTGTCAGCGAGTGACATATGTGACTCGATTCAGGAAACTAGGCGTATGTCACATGTCACTACTTCACAGGAGAGGCATTTGAACATAGGGATTAATTTTTTTATCAAAATGCATCTTTTGGCAGAAATGCTTTCTAGAACATGTTAACTTTCATGTGCCTTAATAACAAATGTGTATTCCATCTGTAAATACAAATAAAATTGTTAAATTACGAGCCTAGTTGCTTTAGCCATGGAAAAAAGTTAGGAACCTTCCCGCTAGTCATGATTGGCTGAGATAATGGACGGGCTGGACATGCCGAGAGATGAGTTCGGATTGATCTGCCATGTAGCATGCTTCTGTCTATAACATGAGCTGCTCAGTATGTGTAGGTAATCCTTTCTAATGCAGCTTTTTTAAAAGATATCACAAGAAATCAGTGGAATTTCCAGTGGAATTAGAGTATGATAACTAAGGAGATGGAGAAAATTCTGGCGTTTGATTGCAAATATGCAGAGGGAGTATAAAACACCTGCCTCCGGACTACATTTTCAAACTAAGGGAAACCATGGCATCCATGACAGAGAAGGAGAATCATTGTGTGTAAGAGGAGTCTAGCTAGCTACATTTTCAGATATTATACATTCTAATTCAGTCATGAAGTCATTTTCATTGCAAGTTAAAGTGTACCGGTAGCTAGCTAATGTTAGCTAGTTGGCTCACTAGCTAATGTTACATGTATGATCTGTGTAGTAATATTATTTGTATCTCAAAGCCATTTTCAGTGCTAGTTATAGCCTAATGTTAGCTAGCAAGCTAACATTGAACCTAGTTGGTTAGCTACTTACAGATTTATGCAGGGTAGTAATGTTATGAGTTGGGATAATGGTTCATTGTTTAGCTAGGTAGCTAGCTACATGTCTTAACAAAAAACTCTGTTATGCAAGTAACTATTTCACTGCACCGTTTACACCTTCTGTATCCTGTGCATGTGACAAATAAAGATTTGATTTGATATAGTGTGTGTTTACGAGAGACAGTAATGTGAAGAACAGCATAACCTACACCAAAGTCAAATTAGGATATAATGTTAGGCCAACGAGATAATGTCCAAGTTATAAAATTCTCCAGTAGAATGCCCTGCTTTTATTTCATCACACTCACAACTGTAAGCTATTTTCTGTAATTAGTATGCCATTAACTTGTAATTAATTTTCCTTTAATAGCGAATACAAATTGTCTAAAGTTAAGATGTTGTCAGCTATATGATATGGTCATTGAACTGGCTAGCCAGCTAACTTAATGTAGCTAGCTAGCTAACAAGCTAGACATGAACCAAAACATTGTTTAGAAAGTTGCTTTTAGTTGCTGGTTTGCTAGATTGACATGTGCTAATTTCATTTGGGTTAATTGGTGTTAAAATACACCAGTTATGTTATTTTGGACCACCAGTTTGCTGATGTCATGCAACCTGTAGTTTTTGTATTTATACTTTTTCATAATGACAACGAAAAGGTTGATGTGAGACAACAATAGAATGCTCATGATGTCACTGCCACAACTGTCTACAGACATGTCGATAGACGTAGTATAAACCAGCCTTTAGTCTTGAAATCTTTGGTTGTTTAGTACACTACCGTACTCACTCTATTTAGCACATGGTCTCACATGTGAATCCTTAAAGAGATGGGTGGGGCTAAGGCTTAAGAGGGTGTGATCAATGCTGAATGGGTGTAGACAAAAAAGAACAAAACCAGTAGGTGTACCAAAACATTCATTAGGCCATTTTCCTCAAAAGTGTGGTTACAAGTTGATCAACTTTCAAGCAGAATTACTTTCCCATTGTTCCTCGACTGTAGTGTATGATATATAATTTTATATCTCTGAGTTTCTACTTTTATCCAATGTAAAAAACATAATTTCAAATTTTGCTACATAAGACCGAATCAAGCCGGTCAGTCACATATACTGTAACAATAAGATAACTGATATAACCAAGTTCAGAATTGCACCTTCTGTATTCTACTAATCTAAAGCTGAACAGTAAGTTGAGATCCCGACTGAATTAAAAATATATATATTTACAGCGTGACTCGACTGATTGACAGAGGTACAATTTTCCCAACCCTCAGCCCCAGGTCTCTAGCCTTCCCATATCCCCATCCCCTCTCTTCCCCGCATCCCCAAACTCACGTTCTTGAAGCCCCTGTAGAGAACTTGTAGTTCCTTCTTGTTGAACTTGGTCTGCTCCTGTAGTTTGTCCAGCCCCTCTGGTCGATGGCACACAGTGGACAACTCAAAGTCATCCTCTACGCTGTCTGTGGATAGAGAGGACTGTTAGATATACCTATAGGTCAGTGGAGGCTGGTGGGAGGAGCTATAGGAGGACAGGTTCATTGTATTGGCTGGAGTGGAATCAGTGGAACGGAGTCAAATGTGGTTTCCATATGTTTGATGTGTTTCATAACGTTCCATTAATTCCATTCCAGCCATTACAACGAGCCATACACTTATTGCTCCCCCCATCAGCATCCACTGCTATAGGCTACTCCTACAGGTTCCTGGCTGGCACACCTTTTAATTGGTACTAGTAATAATAATGGTAAACACACAGCCAACTAAATAAATGTTAATTATGAACTGTTGAAATATCATTACATTACTGTTAGCAGATATTAGCTTTACTAAAACATACCGTTAGATGAGAAATTGCTACATTTACATTGTATTACAATTCTCCAAAACTGAAGTGCACAAAGAAAGACAGGTAGTCATCAAGTCATCAATAGAAAACAAAAACATATCAACATCACCCCGTGAGATTCATGAATGTCTATGGAGAAGTTCATTTAGTAACCCGATGTGCTCATTGACGATAACTTTCAGTGAAAGTAGTAGTAAACCATCGAAACATCAGTGAAACGACAAAAGTCCTCAGATCTTCAGGCAATATGACACTCCATCCCTCCCTCCCTCCCCATCCGTTTCCCTCTCCACTCATCCCTCTCTTCCTCTATTCCAACCTTATTACACACACAGTCAGCTGAAGACAACCATGCCTCACTCCTCCTCTCCTCTTATCCCAAGATGCAAAGCAGGGCTGACTGTCTGTCCGCATCTCACTTCTCACCTCTACACATACATCAGTCACACACCATACCAGACAAAAATACTGTAAAATACCTCCAGAACACCAGTTCAATAATACTGAGATATATCCAGATATATTGTATATAGTGTGTGTGTGAGAGAGAAAGAGAGAGAGAGCTGAAGGAGGAGAGAGAGAGAAGGTGTGTGTGTATGTGTCTGCGTCTGTGTCTGTGTGTAAGCATGCACATGTGTGTGTGCCGTGAGTGTGTAGATGTGTGTGTGTGTGTGTGTGTGTGTGTGTGTGTGTGTGTGTGTGTGTGTAAGAGTAAGATTGTGTGTGTGTGCATTTGTGGGCCCATGTGTGTGTAGGGAGAGTGAAGACTGAAGAGTCACTTGCATTGACTGACTGATGGCAGCAACGGGAAGGCGTGCAGCAGGGCAGCAGCTTGAGGAATCTCTGCTTTATAGTCTTTTACTTTTGATGGTGGAGTGTTACCTGTAATCACCAACCATAGCAGAGATTAGACATAGAGCACACACAGACACTCAAAGGAAGAGAAAACTCACAGATGCAGGCCTGCATGTGCACACAAACTGACATGCACACCCACCACCATGCACACACACACACACACACAAGCGCACGCACACACAGCATAAGCAACATGCAACTCATTGAAGCATGCAACAGCAGTCTCCCATAGTAAGGGCAACGGTTCGGTTTGCTGACCTGGCTTTTCTAGGACGGGCGTGTGCGTCCATTTCAGCTGATAGCTTACATCACCATACACAGACCTCTACGGGTGAGTCATCGGCAAACACAAAGAAATAATTAATACTCAGTATGAAATCATAATTATCTTCAGTCTGAATGGACTACAGAAAACTGAGGGAAGTCAATGGCAAACAGAGAAAGGCAAAAGGGTTCTTATGAGGTAAGAATCCACATTTATGTAACCTTTTCAAAGATTTCTAGGAATCAATGCAACACAATTTCTAGGCAATTCCTAGACTACCAGTACAATCGTTTTTGATAGCCCTAATGCCTCCTAGAGAAAAGCCATATGGTTAGCCGGTTGAGCTAAAGCCCAACTCTCTACTCCCGGCGTTTTCAAAGTCTGAGACAGTGGGCCTCCTTTCAGGGAACATCAAGACAATAATTTCCATTATATATATATATATATATATATACCTCCAGAACACACAATTACATTTTGTTTTAAATAAATAGCTGCAATGAAACTGTTAGAAAACAACTTTTATTTTATATTTTTGGGACACAACTTAATTAACATGCAACTGACTTTAAATGAATAGAAGTGTTTTCAAATATACAGTTAATTCAGTCGAAAACCTTTTTGTTGTTGTTTATTTTACAAAGTATGTCATTGCCCTTTAAAAACGCTGTTGCCCCTTTAAGACTGCGACAAACTCTGGTTGTATGTATTTTTTTAACGATGCCATGCATGCAATTTTAGGAATTGTGAAATAAATGTGGAAAGCTGGAATACCCCTCTTTTTAAATGTAGCCACCAAACTGCTTTAAAAGGTTGTGTTTTCCACACGATTGTAACTAGAAACAGGTCAAATATTTATTCATTACTGGAGAACCGAATACAGTTATGCTGAATCCCAAACCAGTCCCTTCCCCACGGCCCTACATTTGCACGTTCATGCGTACCCCCGCCATATGTGCTTGTCCCAAAGCTGAGCGAGTAAAGATTATCAAGGGTGTAGGGGCCTAATTAGACCCTCCAATAGCCTATTCGACCAAGCCAGCAAGGCTGCAGGCTCCAGAGCAAAGTGGTATCCCAACATGCACCGCAATATGTTTGGAGGTTGTGCAATTTCATACAGAAGAATGGAAGAGGGAGGCGTTAATTCTATGACGTGTGTTGTTTGTGTCTGATTTCGAGGTTTGACACATAAAAGAAATGAAATAACTCCCCAAATAAATGTTTAACTGTTAATGAGGTTTATATCTTGTATAACGACATGGGGGGGCTGAATTATTTCATGCCAATTGTATTATTTAAATGTGGAACATCAATTACATCATTCACGGGGTTGGGTAGGTTACTTTATAAATGTAATCCATTACAGTCACTAGTAACCTCCTGGTGAGGCGTGCCTCACACTTTGAAAACATCCGTGTTAGATCAACATTCAGCTGGACCTTGATCAAACGACTCAAACCCTACCAGTCCTCACATTCTAACAGATCAGAATTCAAACACTAGAACTCATTAATCAGAACTCATCCACCAGAAATCAGCCCATGTTACTCACTACTCACCCTCAACCACTGACCACACAAACAGTACAAGTACAACCAAGTTGGAACCAAGAATAATCACCGTGCAATTCGAGGACACACTCAGTAAGAATCAGACCTGGTACTGTCAGAGCGAAGTCATACTGTATCCCTGTGTGTCCTAAAGGTTAAGGCAGAGAGAAGAAGAGAGCACCTGCATCTCCGTAGTAACAGCAACTTCACTACTTTTAGTAGAACTCCAGAAGTCTGAGGGATGAAGGCCATGATAAAGACCAGTATTGTATGACACGTAACTATACCAATACATTAACACCCTCCGAATGAACACACGCATGCGCACACACACACAGGTTGACACAATCCCTATTATGTACTAAGGCCAAGCTGTTGATCTGTTGACCGTGTCGCTCCCTTTCTTCCCCATATGCTTTCTGTCCCACCCCCTACAGGTGTGCTGCCAAAATAGGCAGTACGAGGTTAGAAATTAGAGCTATAGGTACTGGAACACACCCACCCACACACAGAGCGTAGCCTTGGGAGACGGGATGGAGTGTGTGTGTTTGATCTGGCCCATGCAGGGACATCAAAGCCATTAGGGCTGAGTCAATCACACACAGCCTCTATCCCTAGCCAAAATGCACGCACTCACTCACACACCACACACACACACAGGAGTTATCTCCCTACATAATATTTTTTTTAATCAAATTTGTTTTGTGGGGAGAGATCAGCTTTAACATGCAGATAGATTGTAGCTTCCATCAACTAATTGTCTGCATCATTTCCAATCCCCCATATATACAAATAATATATATACACTGTACATATACACATACTGTACCAGTCAATGTTTGGATACACCTAATACTCATTCATTGTTTTTTCTTTATTTAAAATGTTTTTTTTTTACATTGAATAATAATAGTAAAGACATCAAAACTATAAGCCCATCGGTGACATTGTTGCCAATGATGACCTGCCTTACAACAGGCCTACAAGCCCTCAGTCCAGCCTCTCTCAGCCTATTGCATATATTCTGAGCACTGTTGGAGGGATTGTGCATTGCTGGTGTAACTCGGGCAGTTGTTGTTGCCATCCTGTACCTGTCCTGCAGGTGTGATATTCGGATGTACCGATCCTGTGCAGGTGTTGTTACACGTGGGCTGCCACTGCGAGTACGATCAGCTGTCCATCTTGTCTCCCTGTAGTGCTGTCTTAGGCGTCTCACAGTACGAACATTGTAATTTATTTCCCTGTCCACATCTGCAGTCCTCATGCCTTCTTGCAGTATGCCTAAGGCACATTCACGCAGGATGAGCAGGGACCCTGGGCATCTTTCTTTTGGTGTTTTTCAGAGTCAGTAGAAAGCCTCTTTAGTGTCCTAAGTTTTCATAACGATGACCTTAATTGCCTACCGTCTGTAAGCTCTTAGTGTCTTAACGGACCGTTCCACAGGTGCATGTTCATTAATGTTTATGGTTCATTGAACAAGCATGGGAAACAGTGTTTAACCATTTACAATGAAGATCTGTGAAGTTATTTGCATTTTATGAATTATCTTTGAAACACAGGGTCCTGAAAAGAGACATTTCTTTTTTTTTGTTGAGTTATATACTGTATAGACACACACCTTTTAAAAATATATTTTCCTTTATTTATGTTCCACTAACCCTACCACCCCTCCCCTACTTGGAGTAAACAATTTAACAACAACACTTAGGCTTCTACTTCCAGCTTATACATAATAATAAATGTTCTGGACACAATCTAATTAACTATGGTTATCTTTGTTTGTTTTTACTCCTATCCTACTCCAATCTATTTCTGAAGACCATCCATTTTGATTTCTATTTGCCATATACTTTTAAGTGTGCTGGGATGGTTGTATCCCCAACATTCTATGGTTGCAATACTTTTGTATACTCCATTTAAATTGAAAAACTCAAAGTTTTGAATCTGGTGTCATTTTGCGTATAAGTTCATAAACCATGTGCCATGGAATAGGTACATTGAAAATCTCTTCCCCAACTATCTTGCAATCTGTATGGCACAAGCGGTCAATTTTGAGTCCTTAAGGATAGGCGTCCCGTCAACGATTGCAGATTTTAGAGAAACAGCAAATGTCGGTACATGTAAGTGTCTTATATCGTCCAAAGCTTAAATTCTTGTTAATATAAGTGCACTGTCAATTTACGGGTAACTATTACTGCGAAATGCCATGCCTATTGTTTGAGGAGAGCTCCTAACAACAAAACTTTTTTTCACCGCGATAGGTTTGATAAATTCACCTCTGAAGGTGAAATGTTGTACTTACATTCTGAAATCTGCTCTGATTTATCATCCCAAAGGGTCCCAGAGATAACATGAAGTGTTGATTTGTAAGATAAAATCCTTTTTTCATATCCTAAAAAGGTCCATATAGCATGCACGATCGATTTTGTATTTCCACTCATTCAATTGTGCAAAGAAAGAAATCTGTTGAAATCTAACCCTAAACGTTGTTTCAACCAGTCAAGTCACGTTCGTGTATTTATTCCTCAGAGATCCTAGACTATAACAAGACTTCACTATATCATAGGGGTGTAGTATTATCCTATAGGACAGCATATTTGGTCAGAGAGCGACGCCTTCATAGCACGCCGATAACAAGGGCGATCTTCACTTGATTGACTCTAACTTTGTCAAATAAGCTCAATTGGGGTCAAACAAAGCTAGCTAGATAGTCCAATGAGCTGGGCTTTACGGGAAACCCTGTATCAGTCATAAATGTTGCTACTAACCTTGTACGACAGCATGCCTTTCCTTTTGGAAAAAAATCTAAGAATATTCAGTTTATGAGGTTATGAAAACTGGTTGTTTGCAAATATTGAACTTATAATATAGCTACTAATACTTGGAAAGCTAAATCAAGTCCAACTATACAGATTTTACGATATTCTTGCAGAAAAATGTAATTTTGCCCAAATGTACCTGGGTGACTTCACACTAAATGTCATGTAGTTCGCTCACAAACAGAGTGATGGCTAGAACTGGGACCTTTCTGTTGCATTTCAAAGATGGTCTATTTTCTTCTACCAGATCTATTGTGTTATATTCTCCTACATTCAATTCCCATTTCAAATGGTACCAATAATATGCATATCCTTGCTCAGGGCCTGAGCTACAGGCAGTTAGATTGTGGGCATGTAATTTAGGCGAAAATTGAAAAAAATGGGGGTTATCCCTAAGAAGTTTTTAAATTAAACTGATATACTTTTTATTTATCACAATTTCTTCAACCAATATTTGTCTTTAATGCAGGGCACAACAGACAAGTTCCTTACCTTTCCCCCTTCCACTTGCCTTCCATTTGGAAGTAATGCTGCAATTAGTTGTTTGTCATTTTTGGTAGAGCAAACATTGCCTTATATTGTTAGCTACATGTGTGGCATAACTCCACCAGTCCTATTTATGATATCATTTACAAAGGACTATAACTTATTTTTATAATGTTCTTTTTTTAATCAATTAGTATATTTGAGTGAACCACATTATTTGTTGTATTATTTTTCTGTCTTTTCTGGTGGATTAAACTAAAATTGCACCCAACTTTCGATGGCTTCTTTTAAAAATAACAATATTTTGGAGATTATTTCATTTTCAAATAACCAAAAGTCAGAAGTTGTAATTTGAATATAAGGAAGATGGCCATTCTTGAACATGGGATGAGACATTCTTATTAATCTGCTAAAGAACCAGTTTAAGTATAACATTTGTATGACTGAGTCCTTAAGTTTTGCCCTACGAATTCATATTCCTTGCATAAATAGGACCATTTAATTTTGTCTGGCTTGCCATTCAAATAAAATTGACTATTTGGGTGATGGTTGCTGATAATGGGCCTCTGTACGCCTATGTAGATATTCCATTAAAAAAAATCAGCCGTTCCAGCTACAATAGTCATTTACAACATGAACAATGTTTTACACTGTATTTCTGATCAATCTGATGTTATTTTACTGGACAGAAAATTTGCTTTTCTTTCAAAAACAAGGACATTTCTAAGTTTATTCCACATTTTTGATCGGTAGTGTACATTCCAATTACAAGGAAAAGCAATTGATGAAATTGACCTTAACATCTCAAATTAACGAATGTCCGGAAAGCAGTTGTTTTGTGGCGTTTCGGCTAGCTCTGCCTTGTGTTCCCTTGAGAGCACCTATACACAAACCATGCTTTGGAAAAACGTGTCTACTATTACCCTCAAACGGCTATCATCCATGGCCAACTAACCATCTAGGAATCTGTCCATTAGTAATATAAACTATAGACAGCCCATTAGGCACAGAGAAGAGTGAGAGAGGAAAAATAGATGTAGACACAAGCTAGGTCACCAATTGGTGACATATTTTCCATGCAAATTTAAAAAAAATCTGCACTAAAAACACATTTTCCCACCAGAGATGTGTTTCTATCAAATTAAACTCGTTGCAGATAAAAGTGCTGTGTGTGATGACATAGTGCACATAAAAATACCTTTTTGCGACTAAATTCCCATGTACCGAATAAACAATACAAGTTAAATTGGGTTTCAACTCTACTGATTGTTTTCCTCATAAAAAATGTGGTTATATAGTGAATGTGCCCACTCTGAGGTTGGCATGTGCGCTCTAGCCAAACAGCGTTATCTGCTCACTGGTAGCTAGAGCACACGTATAGCCTATATATGAAGAGATTTACTGTCTACTTGACAAAAGAGAGCGAAATTATTTTTATTTGTCAAACTTCAGCCATTCATCATGTCACCAGAATAGACCCTCGATAGTTATTGGAAAGGAGGCATCACACACTCATCACCTTGCACTTTCACCACCCTGTGAAGTTCCTCATAATTTATTTAATCTGTAGCCTAATAAACTGGATGCTTTCCTGACGAGTCATAGTGGGAGGACCACACAACATGTTCATCGCGTGACTCGTTTACTTCAATATGATGGTTATTATATCAATATTTGCACATAAAAGCATGTCCATCAATAATTTCTCACATAATTAATTTTACTGAGACAAAAAAAATCCCACCTTGTCTAGCGTATTTTGTTTAGTCGACATTTGGAAAGTGTACCGAAAAATGTACACACGCTTGATTAGACACCCAATGACCTGAATTACAGCCATTAATGTCCACCATTTATCAGACAGATTAAGGATTGGGTCTTCTTGTCGTACATAGACGTTCCCTCTTTAAATAAAAAAAAAAAACATTTCCTTTAATCTATTATTTTTTCTCTTTCCTCTCTTCTGCCCCTACTCTTAGCCCTACCCCAGCCTGAATCACCACCTTCTACACCTACTCCTGCCCAGAACCTGCTACTGCTCATGTCTGCCTCTCCTTTACCTCAACTCTATAGTTACCCCTATCCCAGACTCCAACCCTTCCCTGTCCTTGGACTTGATCCTCAGCCTGATCTCAACCTACCCTAATCCCAGTCCCTACCCCATGTTCCTAACCCCTACCAATACTTCTCTCCCACACCTAACCCTCTCCTAATCTCAAGAGCCCCTCTGTACCCAGCCCATAACCTTGCCTCTTCTCCTACCCCCTAGACCCATACCTGTCCTAACCCCCCACCCTTCCTGTCCTTTAACCTATATCTGTCCCCCTGTCTCATACCCAGCCCTCAGCCCCCTGTATCTTACCTCTGGAGGAGAAATCGCTGAGCCCCAGGAAGTGCATCAGTTTGAGGGAGCTACAGACCACCAGGAGTATCCCCACTGTCTGCAACCCCTCCATCTCCCACACTTCACGGAAAAAACATCAACTGCATCTTGACACACTGTCCCAGAGATGGAGAGATCTCTCCTTTCACTCTCTCCTTCTCTCTGTCTATCCGTGTCAGATCCAAGAGAGCCCCCCTTAGTTC
Source organism: Salmo trutta (assembly GCF_901001165.1). Classification (NCBI taxonomy): domain Eukaryota; kingdom Metazoa; phylum Chordata; class Actinopteri; order Salmoniformes; family Salmonidae; genus Salmo; species Salmo trutta. The sequence goes on along the minus strand of NW_021823386.1, from coordinate 22,238 downwards.
AGAACCCCTCCAGTCCCTCAGTCGGCATTTATATCACTCTGTCCACCTGTTCTCTCTCTCTTGTTCAGTCTCCCACTATCTGCCAGTAAAAAGTCATGGTACGTCCACTAAGGTCAGAAGTGACGACGATGTCGAGACAAAACTCCCTCTATCCCCTCTCTCCTGTCTGTAGTAGGTAGTATTGACAGTATAGAGTTGACTGTCCGTAGTAGCTGCCCTGTCAAGAACAGCTCACAGGTGGTTGTTAGGTCAAAGCCTTGATGCATCAGAAGGCACAGAGAAGGTTCTCTGTAACTCAGCCGCCCTCCGATTTGACCTGTCAGCCAGCCTCGTCAACTATCATCAATTGTCCGTAAGTCCAGATAACAATTGTTAGAAGTAGAAGAACACTCCAACATCATAACAGAGTAGAGAGGTGATTATAGTCCACTTTAGTTCTAGGTATATTTAAGGTTTATTATTTTACTCTCACTCCTATTCAATCTACCGATTCCCTTTTCTTTCTGTCATTCTGTTTTGTTTCCCTTCCCTCCCTCTCTCCATCCCTCTGCTCAGCCCCTCCTAGTGTGTAATTAAGTAGCATGAGTTTGGGATAGAGGTAGAAAGAGCTAGGAGAGAAGGATGAAAGAAGGAGGAGAGCTGGGAGAAGGTGAGAGAGGGAGGACAGAAGAAGGAGGAGAGGGGAAGAGGGAGGAGAGAAGAGACAGGATAGCGGAGAGGAGGGAAGGAAAGCAGAGAGATCACTTCAGAAATGCTTTGAGTCTGGAGGAAAGAGGTGGAATTGGGGGAGTGAGGAGAGAGACCCGACCTGAAGCTGGGACTGACGGTGACGCTGGCAGCAGTGGGCATACTCACGGATGTGGCTCTCTTTCCTATGGGCGCTTCCCTTTCACCTACACAAACACACATACACACTTGCAGGCCTGTGTGTCCCAGTGAGCTGTAGTGTGTGTCATTCAGTGAAATCTGACTCCAGGTGTATCATGTCTTTGTGCCAGTAAGATGCCAGGCCTCAGGTTGTTTAGCTTGGCACCTGATACACAGATGCAGTAAAAACACCACAACACCCTACTAACCAAAAATTGTCACCAAACCAACAGTTAACCAGAATGACAGACCAACCACAGTGTAACTTACCCAGCCAAACTAAGCAGAGACTGACAAACTAACCACAGTTAACTAACAGTTCAAAATACAGTAAGTGACCAAAACTAAACCAAACTAAATCCAACCAACACCAAATGACTCAACTAACCAGGCAATCTATTGCTGTACGCTGAATCCTAAAAAAAAAGGATCTGACTATACAGCAGAAAGAGAAAGACATTACGTCACAACCTTATAGATACACGATATGGGACACTATCAACAAGTGAAATACACTCTCAATGAGAGCGAGGAGCTGGGGGAGGAAGAGTAAAAATGTGTGTGTGCATGGGCGTGTGCATGCTGTGCGCATTTGTGTGCATGTGTGAGTGCATGTGTCAATGCATTTCAATAATATTAAGGGACCAAATAAAAAAGGGGGGAAATAGAGGGGGGAAACAGAGAGTTGAGAAAGGGGGTAGAAGAGTAAGGAGGACTGGTCTGCCAGCTCAGTGATTAATGCTCCACAGGCCGTGTTGGAACTAAGCTCCTCAGCAACAGCACCTAGTGACCATTAAACACTCAGCCACACCAAACGAGCAACTGAGGGCTCCAAGATTCAGTCCTTGCTAAATCAGATAACCTTGGCCAACACACACACCAATATACACACACACACACACACACATTCCTGCCCACTCAACTGCCTTTTTTTTCTTCTTTGCATACCAGTTGAATGAAATGGCACTAATGTGCTGCTGATGCTTACAGTTGTTTGTTTTGTGATGGTTATCATGTCACTGTCAAGCCAAAAGCAATTTTCCTATGTGGACTTTATTGATATCTATTCTCACAGCAAACTGAGCAACCTTTTGAAACTGAATTGTCTTCATACTGCAAACTTCTATGCTCAGACCGATATGTCCGATAATTCAGAGAATGATTTCTATATCTTGATTGTGGCGTGTGTTTATGTGTTTTGCGTGTGGTGTCCTGATATGCTGGTGGAAGGATCTCCTCGATTTCACTGTAATTACAGAATACCTCAAATAAAATTAGCTGGCTGACTGTCAGTTAGTACACAGCCTTAGAGGACATGCTTGAAATAGCTCCAATCCAATGTTATGCTGACACAATCGCATGCACTCCTAAACACACACCCACACACGCACACACGCGCACACACGCGCACACACGGGCACACACACACACACACAGACATAAACAGACAGCCCTATTGGAGAGCAAACAGTGTGATGTCTTAAGCTAATCAGCCAGACTATGTATTAGTTATGATGAGGGATACTTTGGCCTGCAGCAGACAGACAGAATAATTGAACACCTCAGATTTAGACTTCTATCTGTGCAATTATCCCTCTCAAAGATAATAAGCTAATTAAAATGTCTAGGTGTGTGTGTGTGTGTGTGGTGTGTGGTGTGTGGTGTGTGTGGTGTGTGTGTGTGTGTGTGTGTGTATAGGTGAGAGACAGAGAGGGACATTGACGAACGGTGCTCAAAATACAGTAATGTGTTCCACATTACTGTAAATGAAAGGCGAGATCAATTTCCATAGATCATTAGCTTTAGGAAGGTATTTTAAATAGGGATCTAGGACAAAATAGATTAATTACATTAACTAGGCCCTTTTGGAATGAACTACATAAACTGACAAATCTGATTAGAAAGTAGGAAAAATCTTCACTGTATTCATAACAGAGACATGCACAACACGCACAGACACAACAGGCACAGAGGCACTCGACTGGCAGCGTTGAAAAATCTGCTTTGAGGATGTTCTGTCTTTTTAGAGTCACGTTTTCAAAGTTGTGTCAAAGTCTTCTTTCTTAGGCAAAATTCAACATTGACTGGGGAATTCTTCTGATCAAATTATGTTCTTTGTGCTCACGAAGATTTAATTGTGCATAATACATTTGTCATTACAATCAATAATGAATTCATGATTGGAATCCACTAATAGTCCTCAAGAGGGCAGTGTTGTGTAAAAATCAAATGGAGCATTATCTTCAACATTTGTATGCAACAGTGATTTGTCAGTCTAACATTCTACCTCGTTTTTTCCTGCCTGCCTGCCTGTCTGTCTTTCTGACTGCATCTCGGACTGCCTGCCTGTCTGTCTCTTCTCTCCCTTTTCTGGAACTGTCCTTCATTCAGATTATGACTGCACAGACAAACAGTGGGAAGATAATTGAAGGATCAGAGGCTATAAAAGAACACAGCACAGTACAGCACAGTATGGCACTCGGTTTACACTGAAACAATTTCTTCATATTGCGTGGCTGTTAACGGTTATGATGATGAGTATCATCAACATCATAACCATTATCTATAGCAGTGTTATACAAAAAATCAGCAGTAACTATGATACAGTATGAAGCGGTTGAAGTCAATTGAGCTCAACAGATCATATCTGTAAAGCACTCCCCCCCTTGCATCGCTCTCCTCACTTCCAAGTGTGTGTGTGTGGTGTGTGTGTGTGTGCCTATGTTTGTGTGTGCCTGTGTTTATATATGTTTGTGTGTTTACATATACATGTGTGTGCGTTATATATATATGTGTGCGTGTGCGTGTGTGTGTGTGTGATGCTGCCGGTAACTCCTTCTAAATTGTGTTTGTATAGCTTTCCAAACTCCTTAATTGTGGTTTACCCATCTCTGACCCAATCAGAATCACCCAGCTGGCCAGCTGTGCCAGCTCCTGAACCAGGGCCAGGAAGACCACATGGAATCCAACAATCATAAAGCAATCAGTTTACTCAGATCCCATCGTAATCATGAATATAAATCATGTCATATTAAAATGTATCAACAAAATAGAGTTGGGTGGAAAAATACACATCTTCTTAGAAAGAAAAAACTGTCCTCAAAACAGCTGCTGGAAATGACATATGGCGAGTGAAACCCCAAGCAATACAACATCATAAAACAATAAACTAATAGATAACATAAACACTGCAAATGCCAACTGCCAGAAACCCTCCAACCCATTTCAAGTCAAGAAAATTGAATTCTTGCTCTAAATTTAATTGAGTAAGCACAAACCTTGGTCTCAGAGAGAACACAATAAACACTTTTAGTAGACTAAATTATTAATAAAAAGTATGTAGTTAATCATATAGGAGTAACTCTGACACCTAAGACCTGTAGCTATTTAAAAAAAAAAAATATATATATATACATACATACATATATACATACATACATACATATATATATACATATATATATACACATATATCTACATATATATATATATAATATATACACATATATATATATATATATACATATATATATAAATATATATATACACATATATATATATACTATATATATATATACATACTATACATATCATATACATATATATATATATATATATATATATATATATATATATATATATATATATATATATATATATATAATATATATATATATATATATCTATATATATATATATATATATATATATCTATGATACACTGTACAAGTCAAAGGTTTGGACATACAACACTTTTTTGGTTACTACATTATTCCATATGTGTTATTTCATAGTTGGATGTCTTCACTATTATTCTACAATGTAGAAATAGTAAAAATAAAGAAAAACCCTTGAATGAGAAGGTATGCATATGTATATATGTATATTTATAAACAGACAAAAACATACATAGAACAAAAACAATAAACAAAATAATGTTTACATACATACATTTCCACAAACATTAATGACGTCACACTTTCTCAGACCCACATGTTCCCACCATATGCACACCCAATGCTGTTTCAGTTTGACAACTGACTAGGTATCCCCTTTCCCCTTTCTAATACTTGTAAGAATATCTGTAGCCAGATTTGTTGGCTGTATCTCACACACTCCCATATACCATTGTCTGAAATATGCTGATAGATGATTAAAAGTAAATTCACATTGTAAAACTGAGCAATTGAGAAAAAACGCAATGATACAAGAAGAGAAGGGCCTTGGTCTGGGATGGTGACCAAGAACCCGATGTTCACTCTGTCAGAACTCCAGAGTTCCTCTGTAGAGCTGGGAGAACCTTCCAGAAGGACAACCATCTATGCATGCACTCCATCAATCAGGCCTTTATGGTAGAGTGGCCAGACGCAAGCCACTCCACAGTGAAAGGCACTGTGGAGTGGCTTTCACTGTGGGGTGGCTTGCGTCTGGCAAGCCACCCCAAATCTGGGGCGGCAGGTAGCCTAGTGGTTAGAGCGTTGGACTAGTAACCGAAAGATTGCAAGATTGAATCCCCGAGCTGACAAGGTAATAATCTGTCATTCTGCCCCTGAACAAGGCAGTTAACCCACTGTTCCTAGGCTGTCATTGAAAATAAGAATTTGTTCTTAACTGACTTGTCTAGGTAAATAAAAAATGAATTCCATCCTTTAAGTTCCCTTCCATACCCACAGCACTGCCGGGAAGTGGACCTGAGATTTGATTCCTCTTTCCTCCAGAGGCTGTCTGATTGGAATGTATTCATTGCGTTTTTTCTCAGCCTAGCAGACAGGTCCTGGACAAATCGAATGGACTGGCCATGGATCCTGATCTCCTTTCCCCCCTGTGCATTCAGAATGTTGACTTTGGTCCAATAGCTCGACAGCTTGAAGATTACCATGCAAGAGTATTTAGCGTTTTTTCTTTCCCGTCGATCCAATGGCATCGTTCCAGATCATCTGGTGATATTTCCACATCAAGTTCCTCTAATATCAGTTTGACCACATCCAGTTTGACTTCCTCCTTTTTCATCGACTTCCGGTAAGGACAATATTCTAATTTTGTTTCGTCTCATTCAGTTTCCTTGCTGGAACAAATTCATCTTCTAAAGTTTGCAACTTGTTTCCAGAAGGCTGATTTCGTTGTCTTTTTCTTTCATGCGCACGCCTTGTATGTGCATGTCTGACACGATAGGCTCTACTTTATTTTTGAGCTAATCTACTTTTTTCACAAGAGATTGTAGCAGTTTGCTTGTTTTGGTGAGCATTGAGAGCATTTTAAGCTATGTTTACCTGGATAGCCTTTTCATTACTTTCGTTTGCCTCTCCAAGTTGCTCCTTGTCTTTTCCTCTGGGGGAAGCCATGGCTTATTGGATTTGTGTCGCAGCACCGCCTTACCAACTGATTGGTTCACTGTTGTACATAACTGACTGCTCACTCTCTCCCAGTTGCATGGGGATATATTGATGTATCCATTTTAGAAGCTTAATTAAACTTTGTTGTCTGGCTTCTACAAACGTATAACCAGTTGTGGGTACAAACACCCCATGTGTACTGTTGATACATACATGCACCTCACTCTGTTTCCCATTCTACAGACTTGGGTCAATAATATCTAATATCTGACAGAACATTAAAGTTGTATTACAGGTTTTTTTTTTTACAATCGCTAGGACCCATTTCTTAGTACTTGGGTAACTTTTTCAAAACACTTCACACAGTTCTCCTAACCAACTTTCAGCTTGGCACAGCAGTTAATTTCACATCCAAAATGCACTAAAATTACCAAAACACTTCATACATGTCTCATATCAACTCATTCTTCCATAACACTAGCAAAGGTCGTCACCCAACAAGCACACTTTGTCACTCATAAAGCAATGACCTAAAAAACACTAACAACTGGTAATATTACACAATGTTTTCTTTTGTAAAATTTCTTTACAATACAAGAATGACACCTCTCTACTGTTTAGAATTCACTGCAGTATATGTTACCGGAATGAATCAGACATGATGCAATATGCATCAATATGTTTTATGTCATTTTTTGGCATTGAGTGATTCCAAATACAATAATTTGTGTATACACCATCTACCGATACAGATACAGTAGCAATGCTAGTCAACCCTGTCTTCTGCATTTGGCCACAGGTTCTCATCCACATCACATCTTATATCATCTTGGGCAATACACCTAGGAAATAATATTTTGACATGCCTGGTCCATCCCTGGCAATCTTCTGCAGATATGTCCAGGCATCCAGCATTCATTGCGTCCAGGAGGGACATTTGATCATGTGGATGGTGGTCATAAAACTTCCCATCTCCATGAGGAAAATAATTCCTCTACGGGGTTGAGGAATGGAGAGTAAGGTGGGAGGAAAAGTGACACCATCCTGGGATGGGCTGCAAACCACTCTGTGACTGCATGGGAGTGGTGAAATGCCACATTGTCCCATACAATTACAAACATTGGCCGATTTCGCCTCACTTGCAACCCTTTTCTCAACTGGCACAACCCTTCCATAGAGGTCATCCAGGAATGAAATGAGACGCTCGGTGTTGTATGGTCCAATTAGCGGTTTGTGTAACAGCCATCCATCAGAGGATATTGCTGCACACATTGTGATGTTGGCACCCCTCTGGCCCGGGACATCCACTGTGGCTCTTTTCCCAATCACATTCCTTCCTCACCGCCGTGTTTTGGCCAAGTTTGAAACTAGCCTCAACCACAAAGATGAATATGTGGGGTGTTTGCCTGGCTTCAATCTCCATGACTCTCTAAAATAAATCCACAATGCAACATAAGAGTTAGGCTATTACGGTTATTTACATTATACCTAAAAACATGCCATTGTGTGCCTCTGCCCTGTTTAGTTTTGTTCGAAACCAGTTCTGTATTTTATAGTCATATTACTCGTTCAGAGTTCCTTTCAAAGGGGACAGTGTACAACTGCTTCATCCTAACTTGATGTTATTTCAGGACCCTAGAAATAGTTGTTATGCTTACATTGTGAGTATTTCCAAATGTAATGTTGTCTGCCAACACTGTCACAACGTCCACAGAAGGTCGGGCGGCGCACGGCGGTCGTCATCGCCAGCCTACTAGCTGCCACCGATCTCTGTTATTTCTGTGTGTGTTTGGCACAGTGCGTTACGTTTCTTGCTGCGTACCTGTTTATTTTTTGGTTTTCGGTTTTCCTTCAATAAAGATGTGGAATTACCGGAGCCTCCGTCTGGCTCTGATGCCAGGGCACCAGGACCGGCTGGTAACCCAACACCACCTGAAAGGGCGACAGGTTAGTAGAGGAGTGGCGAAGAGAGTTCTGCGCCATCTCGGCCCATGGCACAAACCTCGCCCCACTCTCCCGGCCGGTCCTGGCAATAGGCGTTACTCTGGACCCTGATCTCTCTTTTGAAGAACATATCAAGACTGCTTCAAGGACAGCTTTTTTCCATCTACGTAACATTGCAAAAATCAGAAACTTTCTGTCCAAAAATGACGCAGAAAAATTAATCCATGCTTTTGTTACTTCTAGGCTCGACTACTGCAATGCTCTACTTTCCGGCTACCCGGATAAAGCACTAACAAACTTCAGTTAGTGCTAAATACGGCTGCTAGAATCCTGACTAGAACCAAAAAATTTGATCATATTACTCCAGTGCTAGCTTCCCTACACTGGCTTCCTGTTAAGGCAAGGGCTGATTTCAAGGTTTTACTGCTAACCTACAAAGCATTACATGGGCTTGCTCCTACCTATCTTTCCGATTTGGTCCTGCCGTACATACCTACACGTACGCTACGGTCACAAGACGCAGGCCTCCTAATTGTCCCTAGAATTTCTAAGCAAACGGCTGGAGGTAGGGCTTTCTCCTATAGAGCTCCATTTTTATGGAATGGTCTGCCTACCCATGTGAGAGACGCAGACTCAGTCTCAACCTTTAAGTCTTTACTGAAGACTTATCTCTTCAGTAGGTCCTATGATTAAGTATAGTCTGGCCCAGGAGTGTGAAGGTGAACGGAAAGGCTGGAGCAACGAACCGCCCTTGCTGTCTCTGCCTTGTCGGTTCCCCTCTTCCCACTGGGATTCTCTGCCTCTAACCCTTTTACAGGGGCTGAGTCACTGACTTACTGGTGTTCTTCCATGCCGTCCATGGGAGGGGTGCGTCACTTGAGTAGGTTGAGCCACTGACGTGGTCTTCCTGTCTGGGTTGGCGCCCCCCCCTTGGGTTGTGCCGTGGCGGACATCTTTGTGGGCTATACTCGGCCTTGTCTTCGGACGGTAAGTTGGTGGTTGTAGATATCCCTCTAGTGGTGTGGGGGGCTGTGCTTTGGCAAAGTGGGTGGGGTTATATCCTGCCTGTTTGGCCCTGTCCGGGGGTATCATCGGATGGGGCCACAGTGTCTTCTGATCCCTCCTGTCTCAGCCTCCAGTATTTATGCTGCAGTAGTTTATGTGTCGGGGGGCTAGGGTCAGTCTGTTACATCTGGAGTATTCTCTTGTCTTATCCGGTGTCCTGTGTGAATGTAAATATGCTCTCTCTAATTCTCTCTTTCTTTCTTTCTTTCTTTCTTTCTCTCGGAGGACCTGAGCCCTAGGACTACCTGGCATGATGACTCCTTGCTGTCCCCAGTCCACCTGGCCATGCTGCTGCTCCAGTTTCAACTGTTCTGCCTGCGGCTACGGAACCCTGACCTGTTCACCGGACGTGCTTGTTGCACCCTCGACAATTACTATGATTATTATTATTTGACCATGCTGGTCATTTACGAACATTTTAACATCTTGACTATGTTCTGTTATAATATCCACCCGGCACAGCCAGAAGAGGACTGGCCACCCCTCATAGCCTGGTTCCTCTCTAGGTTTCTTCCTAGGTTTTTGGCCTTTCTCAGGAGTTTTTCCTAGGGAGTTTTTCCCAGCCACTGTGCTTCTTTCACATGCATTGCTTGCTGTTTGGGGTTTTAGGCTGGGTTTCTGTACAGCACTTTGAGATTTCAGCTGATGTACGAAGGGCTATATAAATAAATTTGATTTGATTTGATTTGACCGCAGAAACCTGCCCACATCCTGGTTGATTCTCTCCACCTGCCCATTACTCTCGGGGTGAAAACCTGAAGTCAAACTGACCAAAACCCCCAGTCTCTCCATGAACGCCCTCCACACCCGGGACGTGAACTGGGGACCTCGATCAGAGACGATGTCCTCAGGCACCCCGTAGTGCCGGAAGACATGCGTAAACAGGGCCTCCGCGGTCTGTAGGGCCGTAGGAAGACCGGGCAAAGAGAGTAGACGGCAGGACTTCGAGAACCGATCAACAACGACCAGGATCGTGGTGTTCCACTGAGATGGCGCGAGATCCGTGAGGAAATCCACTGACAGGTGGGACCATGGTCGCTGTGGAATGGGGAGGGGCTGTAGTTTCCCCCGAGGCAGGTGTCTAAGTGGGCCACCAGTACTTCCCTCTAAGACCCCGTCCACTCAATCCCTGGATGACCCGAGGAGGGTAGGGTGTGCGACCACCGGATCAGTCGGTCGCGGACACCGAGCGGGACGTACTTCTGACCCGCGGGACACTGAGATGGAGTGGGTTCTGATTGCAACGCCCGCTCGATGTCCGCATCCACCTCCCAGACCACCGGTGCCACCAGACAGGAGGCTGGAAGGATGGGAGTGGGGTCAATGGACCACTCCTCGGTGTCGTGGAGACGAGACAGTGCGTCGGCCTTGATGTTCCGGGAACCTGGGATGTACGAGATGGTGAACTGAAATCTCGTGAAGAACATAGCCCACCTGGCTTGGCGAGGGTTTAGTCTCCTCGCCGCCCGATATACTCCAGGTTACGGTGATCAGTCCAGATGAGAAAAGGGTGTTGTGCCCCCTCAAGCCAATGTCTCCACACCTTCAGGGCCTTGACCACGGCTAGTAATTCCCTGTCCCCCACATCATAGTTACGCTCCGCCAGACTCAGCTTCTTAGAAAAGAAAGCACATGGGCGAAGCTTCGGGGGCGCACTGCGACAGCACAGCTCCAACCCCAGCCTCGGACTTTTGCAACTTCCTATACCCTCACAATTTTCCTCAAAGTACAAATAAGCAATACATACACTTCTGCCCACTGATATTCAAGAGAAGGAGATGATGAGGCAGGGAGGGAGGATGAAGGGGAGAGGAGAAGGGAAGAGATGCTGAGGAGGAAGGAATGAGAGGTCCAGTGGCAATGCGCCCGGGATTAGGTTAAAGGTATAGAGAAATAAAATGAGACAGAGAGAGAGATAATAGAGAAGGAGGGAGAGAGGATAGAGAGAGATGAACAGAACATTCTCTCAGAGTAATGAGTTATAAGGAGAAGAATTGAAGGTCAGCTCACTTTGTGTGTGTGTGTGTGTGTGTGTGTGTGTGTGTGTGTGTGTGTTGGTGTGTTATTGCGGACCTGCAGCTCCCTGGCAGCAGAGCAACAGCATGTCAATACCACCTGTTCTCTAGTTCACTGACAGAACCACAGTACAGGATGCCACACACACACACGCACATCCGTAGGATCGACATGGGGCTCAAGGTTGATTTGGGGCTAAAGGTTGATTTGGAAAGGAACATCACACAACTTCATGTATTATAGCTCTACTCGACCTGACGAAAATCCCTGGGACCAAAATGTTGTCTATAAAGGTACTAATTGGGAGCATATATAGTGTGCAGGCCCTTTCTTTATTTTTGTATGTATACTTTATTAGCCCAGCAAGTTTTTGTATGACCACAACCCTTTTTTATACAGTGCATTTGGAAAGTTTTTCCACATTTTGCCACGTTACAGCCTTATTCTAAAATGGATAAAATCCTATAAATTACTTATCAATCTCAACACAATACCCCACAATGACAAAGTGAAAATAGGTTTTAAAATTTTTGTCTGCAGCATTGAAGGTCCCCCAAAACAGCTCCATCATTCTTAAATGGAAAAAGTTTGGAACTACCAAGACTCTTCCTAGAACGGGCCGCCCGGCCAAACTGAGCAATCGAGGGAGAAGGGCCTTGGTCAGGGAGGTGACTAAGAACCCGATGGTGACTCTGACAGAGCTCTAGAGTTCCTCTGTGGAGAAGGGAAAACATTCCAGAAGGACAACCATCGCTGTAGCACTCCACCAATCAGGCCTTCATGGTAGAGGGACCAGACGGAAGTGACTCCTCAGTAAAAGGCACATGAAAGCCTGCTTGGAGTTGGAACTATTTGGCCTGAATGCCAAGCGTCATGTCTGGAGGAAACCTGGCACTATCCCTATGGTGAAGCATGGTGTTGTTAGCATCCTGTTGCGGGGATGTTTTTCAGTGGCAGGGACTGGGAGACTGATCAGGATCGAGAGAAAGACGAACGGAGCAAAGTACAGAAAGATCCTTGATGAAAACCTGCTTCAGAGTGCTCAGGACCTCAGACTGGGGCGAAGGTTCACCTTCCAACAGGACAACGACCCTAAGCTTACAGCCAAGACAACGCAGGAGTGGCTTCGGGACAAGTCTCTGAATGTCCATGAGTGGCCCAGCCAGAGCCCGGACTTGAACCCGAGCGAACATCTGAAAATACCTGAAAATAGCTGAGCAGTGACCCTCCCCATCCAACCTGAAAGAGCTTGAGAGGATCTGCATAGAAGAATGGGAGAAACTCCCAAATACAGGTGTGCCAAGCTTGTAGTTTCATACCCAAGAAGACTCAAGGCTGTAATCGCTGCCAAAGGTGCTTCAACAAAGTACTGGGTAAAGGGTCTGAATACTTAGAAACACATAAATGGATATTCTGTTCTATGAGGTGTACTGTATATTTCTGTAAAAGTGATAAATGGTCTACAATAGTAGCACCAACCTCCATACCGTCCTGCTATTCTACACATTTTGCCATGAGGCTGAGAGAACATTTTGCAATTTTAAAGATAATTTCCTGCAATTCTACACATTCTGCTATCATATGCTATCTTTTGGGGGGATTGGGGGCTCCCTAAAGGTTGGGGGCACGTGCCCTAAGTGCCCGTTCGGTAATCCGGCCTTGATGGTAAACATCCTTTTCCGTACAGTATTTGACTATAACTTGACATGCATCATTTTTTAAATAATTTGTATCCAATGGGAGGTTGTGATCATGTTGTGAAATATGTCAGTCTTACATTTTCATTATCCTTATACAATACATACAAATCATCAGAAATAGGGTTATTATAAAGCAGTTGGCTGCTGTAAAAACGTAGCACGGTGTAGTATATAATTTCTGCCCCATGCACCATTGTACAAGGTCACCTTTTCTATGTGACTTGTCTACTGATACTGTATTGCCTGTATCTCTGCTTGAAATTCGTCAGTTCACAGTGTATCAATGAGTGGAATATATTTCTATATGAAACCCAGGTATTTCAGCAGTGCATTGTACACTACACTATAATTCGAAATGGTAGCATATCGAGTGACTCTTTCCACTTTGTCCTAATGAAGCACACTGGCTGATGGAGAATGATGATGTTGTATTTAATGCCACATCTATTAATGATTTGGTTTTACCTTCCAACATGAATTTCTGTCATTTTGATACATTTATAAGGTAAACATATATAATTTTACAGTGTTCAGCAGTGAGTATAGAAAACATTAAAAACACTTGCTTTTTCCATGACATAAACTGACCAGGTAAATCCAGGTGAAAGCTATGATCTCTTATTGATGAAACTTGTTAAATCCACTTCAATCAGTGTAGATGAAGGGGAGGAGGCAGGTTAAAGAAGGATTTTTGAGCCTTGAGACAATTAAGACATGGATTGTGTATGTCTGCCATTCAGAAGGTGAATGGTCAAAATAAATGATTTTAAGTGCCTTTGAACAGCGCAACTTAATATTAGGAAGGTAATTACAATGGCAGATAAACATTATTTTAATTGAGGGTATCACCATTTTTTTTTATCAGTCTTATTGGATCATGTTGTCAGGCATGGTTTGTCTGACAGATGTTATTTCTATGTAAAATATTCTGTAACAAGTGTTGGTTTTGTGCTCAATGGTGGATCTATTCATAATTATTTAAGATAAAGCTATGATCTCTTATTGATGTATATATAATTTGATATACAGAAGAATATACATAACTGTCTTATGATTTATATTATCTTGTTTGATATTGTAAATTTAAATGTATATATAATTTGATATACAGAAGAATATACATAACTGTCTTATGATTTATATTATCTTGTTTGATATTGTAAATTTAAATGTATATATAATTTGATATACAGAAGAATATACATAACTGTCTTATGATTTATATTATCTTGTTTGATATTGTACATTTAATTGTATATATAATTTGATATACAGAAGAATATACATAAATGTCTTATGATTTATATTATCTTGTTTGAATCAAGCCTGTGTTTTATGAACTGATTCAGACGATGTAGCTGTACAATTCTAAATGTCAGCTATTTTTCTTTAGTAGTTATCAGTTTTAAGCAGTTTGATTAAGTGGTAGTTAAATGTATTGTTAACAAATAACAAGAAAATCTTGTAAAATGTAATGTGAAAAGTGCATTGTGAAAAGCAGATACTTACATTGAATATATATGCAAATTGAAAGAGTGATTTGGTGCAATGAATTTGATGGTTGTACTCAGTCAATTGAAAATATGTGTGGAGTTTTTAAACATGAGCAATTCTGATGATCTGTTTAGATTTTTGTGCTTAGAGTTCTGAAAATATACCACATACTAGTGAAAACTGCACAAATGTAATTGAAAAAAAACAGTAGTAGAAACTCTTCCAAGCCTATGGGAACCAAAATGCTGCCAGTAGAAGACAAAGGTGCAGGTGTGCAGCCAATGTGATCAGGTGAGGATGAATCAGGATTTCACGGGTGTGCACCTGTACCTGGCATCTTTTCAATTTTGGAAGGGGAGGGGTTCATTTGGCCTATAGACTTGGCCAAGAGAGTATCAGATGAGTGGGTGTGGCTACCAAAGAGTATCCGCCTGCGTTCCACCACTTGCACTAGGCCAAACATCTCAACACTCCCTCCAGAACAAAGCCAGTAGCTGACCTGTGGCCAGTGCTCAAGCAAGGTTTGGTTCTGGGTTTCCTAAAAGCGCTGTCATTTTATTTAATACATTCATGACATTATAACATTACTGGAAGGAAGACCTCAGAGACAACTCTCTCCAGTCAAACCAATCCATTTAAAAAAATGTCCACCCCCCACACACACACACGTGACTCTTTTCAGGAAACTAGGCGTATGACGCGGGTCACTACTTCACAGGAGAGTCATTTCAACGTAAACTTATTTTAATGAAATTGTGTTTTTTGGCAGAAATGGCTTCCCGAACATAAACTTTCATGTGCCTTAAGAACAAACGTGTATGCAATCTGTAAATATGAATACAATTGTTCAATTACGAGCCTAGTAGGTATAGCCACAGATAAAGTCAGCAACCTTCCCGCTAGCCATGATTGGCTGAGATAATGAGTGGGCTGGACATGCCGAGAGATGAGTTTGGATTGGTCTGCCATATAGCACGCTTCTGTCTATTTGACCTGGTCTGTATGTCTGGATAATCCTGGCAATTGCTGCTTTTTAAAAATGTATTGTGTATTAAAACTGTATAAGTGTTGCTCTCCACTTTCTGGAGGACCGAGTTTTGAAATCAGTGGAATTTGAGTATGAAAGCTAAGGAGATGGAGAAAACACCTGTCTCCGGATTACATCTTCAAACTAAGGGCAACCATGGCTTCCGACAGGCGACGCGTCCGTCCATAAATTATATATGTAGGTAAGATAGTCTAGCTAGCTACATTTTCAGATATTACACGTTTCTAATTTTGACAGAAAGAGCCATTTTCTTGGCTAGCTATAGCCTAATGTTAGCTAGCTAACGTTGCACCTGGTTGGTTAAGTACCTGCAGATTCATGCAGGGTAGTAAATTCATGAGATGTGATTTTGGTTCATTGTTTACCTAGCTAGCTAACATTACCTGGCTGGCTCGCTAGCTAACATTACATGTATGACCTTATTATTTGTATCTCAGAGCCATTTGCTTAGCTAGCTTTAGCCTAATTTTAGCTAGCTAACATTGAACCTGGTTGGTTAGCTACCTGCAGATTCATGCAGGGTACTAATGTCATGGGTTGGGATTATGCTTCATTGTTTACCTAGCTAGCTAGCTACATGTCTTAACAAAAGACTCCACTATGCAAGTAACCATTCCGGGTGCGTTCGTAAATTCAGTTTGGCCTTCTACTCCGATTTCAGAGCACTCTTGTCTGAGTGTGCCAGAGCGCAGAATAACTGACGAATTTACTAATGCTCAACACCCATTGAATATGGCCGGTGTCAGTAAACGTTGGCAAAAAAACGTTATTAAATTGTTGCCAGCAGCACAGTTAGTCACCAACGCTCTGGATAACATGAAAACAGCCTAACCAGCTCTGCTAGGGCGAGTAAAATGGTTAGAGTGGGGTGTTCTCTCATTATGTGTCTGGAAGTAGCTAGCAAGTAGCCAATGTTAGCCAGTTAGCTCGGGCGCTTGACTGCGGTTGTGAGGTCAGAACATTCAGATCAACCCTACTCATCGGTCAGAGCGTCTGGTGTGCGCTCTGAACGCTTCTAGAGCGACACGTTTTGAATTTACAAATGAACAATCTGACTGCACAGTTGCAGTTACCAACATTCTGGAGAACTTAACAGCCTAACAAGCTCTGCTAGGGCAAGTAATGTTCAGTGAGCTCTTTCTGTCACAAACGTACTTTCCCATTGTTCCTCAACTGTACTGTATGATATACCATTTTGTAGCTCTGAGTCTCTACTTTATCCAATGTAAAAAACACAATTTCAAATTTTGCTACATAAGACCGATTTGAGCCGGTCGGTCACATATGTTCCCATACACACAATCCATTTCTTTAAATAAACGATAAAGCAATGAGCTTCCTACCTCTTCTCTGACCTGCTGAATAATGAGTAATAATAATATCACCATGATGAACTGCCATCAGGACACTGTTCATCTATTACAGAGAGCACTCATTAGACTAAGTAAGGACATACACACGCACGAAACACACACGCACGAAACACACAAAAACACACACGAAACACACACACACACACACGCACGAAACACACACACACGAAACGCACAAAACACACACGCACAAAACACACACGCACAAAACACACACGCACAAAACACACACGCACCACACACACACGCACCACACACACACGCACCACACACACACGCACCACACACACACACGCACCACACACACACGCACCACACACACACACGCACCACACACACACACGCACCACACACGCACCACACACACACCACACACACACACACACACACACACACACACACACACACAACACACACACACACACACACACACACACACACACACACACACACCACACACACACACACACACACACACCACACACACACACACACACACACACACACACACACACACACACACACACACACACACACACACACACACACACACACACACACACACACACACACACACACACACACACACACACACACACACACACACACACACACACACACACACACACACACACACACACACACACACACACACACACACACACACACACACACACACACACACACACACACACACACACACACACACACACACACACACACACACCACACACACACACACACACACACACACACACACACACACACACACACACACACACACACACACACACACACACACACACAGAAGTACTTATTGGAGATGCCCCTTTCCAAGGATTTTTCAAGGATCTGGTCAGATCTGCAAAGCCTAATGCACTATAGAGAGAGGCTGCTTATTCAATCACTCTGAGTGGGCCAATCCTGGCACAGGGATTGGAGAGGGAGAGCTCTATAGAACTTAACTTTTGTTCCACAGATGATGAACCAGTTGGCAACACCTTGAACACTGGGTACTGTCCAACAGACATAGAGATAGTGTGTGTGTGTGTGTGTGTGTGCGTGTCTGTGTGTGTTTGTGCGTGCGCATGCGTGCATGCGCATGCGTGCGTGTGCGTGTGTGCGTATGTGTGTGTGCGTATGTGTGTGTGAGTGCGTGTGTGTGTACGTTTTCTATACCTGTGAGAAGTCCTCAGAGAATAGTAAACCAATAAAATCTAGAGAAGTGAGGGCATTTTGCTGGGCCTCACTTGCAAAAGGTCTATTTTAGGTTAGGATTAGGGTTAGAACTAGGGTTAGGGTTAGGGTTCAAATTAGGGTTAGGTTTAGGTTTAACGGTTGAGGTTTGGGTAAAGGCTAGGGTTAGGTTTAGGGTTAGGGAAAATAGGATTTGGAATGTGA
Organism: Salmo trutta; assembly: GCF_901001165.1. Lineage (NCBI taxonomy): Eukaryota > Metazoa > Chordata > Actinopteri > Salmoniformes > Salmonidae > Salmo > Salmo trutta. The sequence goes on along the minus strand of NW_021823386.1, from coordinate 3,997 downwards.
ATCAATTGGCGGTCCCCAAAAGTCCTCACAAGTATAATAAGACATAGTTGGGTGTTTGACAGTTGTCTACAGCTCTTTAACTGCATCTAAAAGGATTATGTCAGATATCCATTTCTAAATTAATGATCAAATGTTCTTCATAACAATTTAGCTGAGTACTAAGAGTTCTTGACAGACAGCCCTAAAATGAGAAGACAACTTCAGTGAATTTAGTATAAGTGCAAACTTTCATAGGAAGAGGTGAACCCTGGAATTACAACAGGCCAGAAACCTGTTGTGATGTGTGTTTGTGTGTGTGTGTGTTGGTGAGATTAGAATCTTTCACAGCGTCACTCTGAGTGAGAACAGATTAAAGTATTAACAGGGTGCGAGAGAAAGGTAAGGGCCGTTCAAACTTCTGATTAAAAACAACACACTGGGTAACCCTCACAAGGCCTACTGTACATATCCTTGTCATAAGGCTGACTCACCTTTGACACAGTTTTAAGCCGGGACTCAAACAAACCACATTGCCCCGACATCGCATAGCAGTTGACTGGAATAGTTGGTGCAGTGCGATTTATTTGTATCCCACCCTGAATTATCCACAGCCCAACATTTATGGACGATCTACCATTTGGGAAACACAATCCTGCCCTTTCCCCCTTTAAAACACACTGAAACTGAGTTTCCCTCAGTAAGACAAGAGCCAGAACACTCAGCCACTCTCTCCATAGTGCTATTGATTAAGGGGTAAAAGCTCATATCAGCAGAGGAGGGGAGAGAGGGATGAGGGGAAAAGAGAATATTAGAGAGTCTCTCACACACAGTTATAGTTACATATGGCATGGTTTGTGTGTGCGTGCGTGCGTGTGTGTGTGTGACAGAGCCAACAGTTCCGTCAGTAACCCAACTCCTTAGCCAAAGAGGCCACCTCAGGACAGAAGCAATGCGGAGAACAGAGGCACACACACACACACACACACACACACCGTCCATTACCTTCCCATCTTACAACTTCAAAGAGTCCAAACTGCTCCAGAACTTTGACGAACAGTCCCATCAGCACCAGGACAGCTATCATCTCCAGCCCATCCAAACTCAACATCCTGGGGACACGATCTCATCAAACTAGGCCCAGGCCCAGCCAGACCCAGTCCTTATGCCGGAATAGACCTATATCTTGTGCCTCTTTCCCCAGACAGAGCAGTTCCTCAGAACCCAAGCTGGGTCAACCAGATTCAACCACTTCCAATGTAACCCCCCCCCCCCCCGAGATAAAGGCAGTGAGAGAGCGCGAGAGAGAGAGTGAGAGAATACTGGATCAGTCCTGGACTACAATTCGGAAAAGCCCCCCCCCCCTGCCTCCTCCAACATTCCCTTCTTCCTTTCCTTTTTGCTATCTTCCTGTCCTCCAATCCCTGTTCGAGTAAGGAATCCAGGGAAAAGTGCTGTCTCCTAATCCTTTGGCTGTGTGTGTGTGAAGGAGAGTTAGAGTGACAGAGTGAGGGAGATGCAGGAGACAGAGGGAGAAAGAGGGAAGGAAGGGAGAGATAGAGTAGGTGGGAGGCAGGAGAGTAAGAGAAAGAGAAGAGGGAGAGAGAGGGAGGAGGAGAGAGAGAGCAAGAGGAAGGAGAGAGAGGAGTAGACATATGCCCAGTGAATTTACCTTCATTGATTGTAACTGGCTGAGAATGTTTTGGAGAACCGAACTCCAGAACAGGCGTGGCAACAGAACTAAATCTGTCTTGTAAAAAATAGCTGTTTAACTGTTTTTATGAATGTATAATTAACAAGTTAATGTATTTAACTTATACGATAATTTGGGGGAAAAAGCAGTACCGTACCGTATCTTTGGAGAGCCAAAACCTTTTAACCACTAGTGGGTGCATGCTGATTCTTATACTGTAAGTAATGCAAGATAGACTACAGCCTGTCATTTCCAATGGGAGCTAATTAATGATAGTGGGCAGAACAAGCAAGGAGTTGGGCAGGTCCAAGCATGCTCTAGCGATTTCCTATTGGCGTGTTCTAGCATGTATTTGCATATTTCCGATACGGAACGTTTGCTCTGTGAAGTGTGCGTGTGCAATAACTCAATTCACCTTGCAGTCCTAACACACCATTTTGAGAAACTTTGGCAAAGGGTTAAGTCAACCAAACACTGTTCGAAACAGATTGTAGTTTGGGGAACAGAAAACTGTATTGAGATCAAGTGTTTCATCAATGACAAAATGTGCAGAATGTCGGCTAAAATCCATCTCTTCATCTTCTCCCACTGCCGGCCACTGGCTTCCTCTCATCACATTATTTGGTGGTGAGTGGAAATGCCAACCGGATGCTTCAGAGTTATACATCAGGTGAAACATCTGGCTCATTGTTCTATCTGTGTTATTGTTGTTTCTGGCTTATCGACATATTTTGAAGCGTGCCTTGTAAGAGGCTATTTGTGTTGCACCCATGAGTGAAAATGCTTTACTGCTCTGTGGTTATAGTGCCCCATCAATTTAACATGTACTATATACATTACTATATATGCTTTGATACCGTATTTACAGTATATTACAATTTTACTTCAGACTGAGCTAGCCTGTAATTACAATGAAATTCACGGAAACCTATTTACAGTGTCTTCAGTAAACTTCTACCCACTTAATGAATGCAATATTTCATTAGGCTACGTACACACCAACACAGAATCCCTTCAGTAGTAGCTTTAGGAGAAACAGAAAGATGGATCTGAGCAGAGGATGGGCAGAGGAAAACAATTAGATGGAGGAACACTGGTAAAAAACAAATGGCTTAGACTCTGATGTTTAACCAAAACAATGGATCACAAAGATGGACCCAATCACAGGGAGGTAGAGAAAGACCAAAACCCAGTTCATTTAAAAACAGAGTACTATTTCACTACATGAAGGGGAGAGAGGAATGAAGGGAGACACTGCAGGATAACAAAGATTTGAACGAAAGAAAAGAAGAAGAGAGAACGAGAAATGAAAGGGTTAGTCCTCCCCACTTGTGAGTGTCACTCTAGTTTAACTATGTCTGTTGTCTCTCTCCTAGATAGACACGGCTGCTTTCTGTATTCACAAAGCATGGGGAAGAGCTCTGTGTTCCACACTGATAATTTGGTACCATCCCTTTTCCCATGCTTTTCAACGCAAGGCTAACTGATACAATCGGTTTCCACTAGCAATGCTACGATGTCCAAAAAAGCTATCCAGGAGATTCTGAACTTTGTTAAATATGATGTTGATGTTTGATACCATTCCATTTATTCCATTCCTACCATTATAATGAGCCCATCCTCCTATAGCTCCTCCCACCAGCCTCCTCTGACACACACACATAGACACGCACATTAAGCTTGGCTACCTCGCTCGGGCAATGAACAGACACTTAACCATTAGTAGAGTGATGACTGGTCAGGGTCAGACTGCAACGCCATCGTTACCCTGATGAGATGTGGATGTAGTAGACATTACCACTGCAGTACCATTAATCTAATCTCCATTTCGACTTTGAATCATATCAGAATAAGCCAGGACTCCCTTACTCTTTTGATAAGTGCCATGGGATCTTCAGTGACCACAGAGAGTCAGCACCTCACCTTCATTTTGCGAAGAATGGTACCATCTACAGGGCAGTGTCCCAGTCAAAGCCCTGGGGTATTGAGGTGTACTTCAAACCAGAAGAAGATTTCCCCCTCCTGGCCCTCCAACACCACTTACAGCAGCATCTGGTCTCCCATCGAAGGATCGACCAGGCCTGCTTAACATGGAGTTGAGGGCCAGCAGTGGAGGCAGGGTGGAAAGGCTCAAAGTCCTGTCCCAATGAAGATATCACATATCTCTGTACTACAGAAACAACAACACTCTTAAAGCATTCTCTCTCTCACTCACTCTCACTCTCACTCTCAATGCCTTCTCCTCCCTTTCAATCTGTTTATTAGTCATGTCTGTGCTGTTTGTTTACTAGAGTCTCTGCACTAGACATCTCATTACTGTTGCTGTCT
>NW_021823385.1:0-44890 GCF_901001165.1 Salmo trutta | reverse complement strand
CCTGAATAGGACACGCAGGCTTCCTGAATATACATAGGCCTATTGCCACGCAGGCTTCCTGAATAGACATAGGCCTATTGCCACGCAGGCTTCCTGAATAGACATAGGCCTATTGCCACGCAGGCTTCCTGAATAGACATAGGCCTATTGCCACGCAGGCTTCCTGAATAGACATAGGCCTATTGCCACGCAGGCTTCCTGAATAGACATAGGCCTATTGCCACGCAGGCTTCCTGAATAGACATAGCCCTATTGCCACGCAGGCTTCCTGAATATACATAGGCCTATTGCCACGCAGGCTTCCTGAAAAGACATAGGCCTATTGCCACGCAGGCTTCCTGAATAGACATAGGCCTATTGCCACGCAGGCTTCCTGAATAGACATAAGCCTATTGCCACGCAGGCTTCCTGAATAGACATAGGCCTATTGCCACGCAGGCTTCCTGAATAGACATAGGCCTATTGCCACGCAGGCTTCCTGAATAGACATAGGCCTATTGCCACGCAGGCTTCCTGAATAGACATAGGCCTATTGCCACGCAGGCTTCCTGAATAGACATAGGCCTATTGCCACGCAGGCTTCCTGAATAGACATAGGCCTATTGCCACGCAGGCTTCCTGAATAGACATAGGCCTACGAGCTTGTGATTTGAAACAATTATAAAGAATGAAATGATTCCTCTGTGGCTAACTCAAGTATTTTTAATGATTTTATTTCTGTAGAGACAGGATTAATTATATAACTTTGGCAAATGTACTTCCCTATTGGACCCACCGCTATGCCATTTCTCTCCTGTTCTATTGGCAAACCATCTGAGTTGTTGCATCTTTAGAGTCTTTCAAAATTTCTAGCAGAGATTTTCAGCTCTGTCACATTTGGAACCACTATCAGGTGGCCTGTTTAGAATGGTGTTTTCCCAGGTGGCCTGTTTAGAATGGTGTTTTCCCAGGTGGCCTGTTTAGAATGGTGTTTTCCCGCAAATTGCATTTTGGCAAATATTTGAAAATGTACATATTATTGGCGGCTTCATTACAGGAGTTACATGTTCTGTTAAGATGCATTACCATAATCTAAATGTGATTTCTGTCATTCTGAGCACCGTGGGTGGACGCCTTAATAGTACACACAAACTGATGGAGAACATTCCTTCCGCTCCCCTCCTCACCACCCTCCAGCCTTAGGCTCCCAGGCTCTGCTCTGTTCAGAGACGGCTCTATACCCCACTACGCCCTTATCAGCCCCTCTGTTCAACCTGAGCCACTGGAAATCAGCACACTAGCATTGAGTGTCACTTAATCCCTGTGTTTATCCAGTGACAAATTATACACCCAATAATCTCAATAGCCATCAACAATGACTAATCCAGGTCAGTGTTTCCACAGGGTGAGACATAATTGGCTGGCAGTTGACTGAAACCCGTTGTCCACTGGATCCCCCTGAGCAGCATGCCAGCCATTGATCCTCTGGGTGGTACGACTCTAACCCAGCTGCTATTGCTGTGGAGAGACTGGCTTTACTTCCAGAGAAATCTCCACAAGCCTTCTCTATAGTACGGCTGTAGTCATCTAGCAGTTAGCACTGATGTCATTACAGCCTGGCTGAGCTAAGAGCTTAACTCAGTGAAACCACTGGTAGATGACTAACTGTAGCCTGATGTGTTTCTGCGTTCTTTGGAGCCAAAACCTCTGGCTACCAGGCTAAGTTGACGCCACTGCCAGCCCTGTGGATGTGCCCTGTGTAAATCTAATGTGCATAGCCTCATCTGGTGTATCAATGGCCCTCATTTGTTGCTGCTGCCTGTATCAAAGAGTGCAGTAGATGGATAGAGCTAGTCTAGGATTGTCCAGGGCCACAGCTGAGGCTCAGCACTGTGGTTCACCCAGGTAAAGGTGAGATGAGGTAAAAACCCTTGCTGCCCTGCTCTAGCTATTGACTGCTGCAGCTGGGGTCTTATTTCATGAGCAAGTGGTTCTTGGGGGCCAGAGTACATTGCCACAGTCAGTGTGTTCACTTCTAACAACTCTCACTGTTACAAAAGAGTGTATGGAGAACTGGGGTTCTGTAGTTGAGGGCTTGGTTAGCTGTCCTGCTCTCTTATGGCCGTCTGGTGTTCCAGTAAGAAGCGTGGTTAACACTTCCTATTGGCAGCATGGCGTTATGTATTGCCACATAACTGTCATGCCATTGGTGAAGAGCTAACGGTGAGGTCAGAATCCCTAGTAGGATCAGAGCTGACTCTAACAACACCAGGGGACGGGTTTGGCTGTGTGTTCTCTCTTTCCTTTGTACTGATTCGACATGCAGGGGTTCGAGGTAATTGAGGTAGCTATGTACATATAGTAGGATAGATAATAGACAGTAGCAGCGGCCTATGTGGTGAAAGTGTGTGTGTGTGTGTGTGTGTGTGTGTGTGTGTGTGTGTGTGTGTGTGTGTGTGTGTTTGGTCAGTGCAAGAGGTAAAAAAAAAAGGGTAAATGCAGGTAGTCCGGGTATACATTTCATTAGCTATTTAGCAGTCTTGATTAGCAGTCTTATGTCTTGGGTGTAAAAGCTGTTCAGGGTCCTGTTGGTACCGCTGGCTGTGCTGTAGTCTATGTCTTGGGTGGCTGGAGTCTTTGACAATTTTGAGGGCCTTCCTCTGACACCCCCTGGCTTACAGATCCTGGGAGCTCGGCCCCAGGGATGTACTGGGCCGTGATGTGGACACCAGGAACTTGACGCTCCACTACAGCCCCATCAATGTGGATGGGGGCGTGCTCACCCCTCCGTTTCCTTTTGTCCACGATCAGCCCCTTTGTCTTGCTGATATTGAGGGGGAGGTTGTTTTCCTGGCACCACACTGCCAGGTCTCTGATCTCCCTATAGAAGGAAGTGTTTGTGTGTTTCTCTCTCTCTCTGTGTGTGTGTCAAGTTAGAGCCTAAAATGTGTTAATCGCGTCTGACTGCTTTATTACATTATTCATTATTGTGATTGAGGGAAGCCAAATTGTTTTATGCTTTGATGGTTTGCTGATTTAGCCGAGCTCTGGCGATTGGAGTTGTGCTTACTTTCACTACACTAACACAGCCTGAGCTGCCTCAATTCTCCACATCCATTTCCCCCTTCTCCCAGTCTCCCTCACTTTACCCCTGTCTCTAGTCTCCTCCTCCCCTCTCCTCCCCTCTCCTCTCCTCTCCTCCCCTCTCCTCTCCCCTCTCCTCCCTCCTCTCCCCTCTCCTCCCCTCTCCTCCCCTCTCCTCCCCTCTCCTCTCCCCTCTCCTCTCCCCTCTCCTCTCCCCTCTCCCCTCTCCTCTCCTCTCCTCTCCTCTCCTCTCGACAGTAGCTTGATTGGAAGTGTGGCCAGTCTTAACTCTAGTTATTTCCATCTTCATTCTACAGGAACACGCTGGCCCGCTATCCCTGTTAATTGTGCATTTATCCCTAATGACTTAATGCTTGCTTGGTCTCCAGAGGTTTCTGGAAGGGTCAGGTGTTTTGGGGGAATTAGAAGCAGGAAATGAAATGATTTTGTTTTCCTAGCGTAGCCGCCGCTGCTAGCTGTTTGAAGCTAAGTGTTTCCAGGTGCTAACTAGCCGGCTAGTGGGTCTGGGAATTGCAAGGGACGTCACAATACCATATTATCATGATACTTAGCAGGGTTCTCCCCATATTATGTAAGAGGGGTGCTGCGCCACCTTGTGTACTAGCTGTGCCACTCTGATTTTTTTTATCCCGCCGTATTCAGCAGCGCCATTTTGTTAAAAATCATGGGGAGAACACTGCTTTGTTGCTGATATGAAATGTGTTGCAATTCTCACGATTCTGTATGTATTGCAGTTCGCTACTGCAATTTTATTTCGATTTGATATGAAAACATGTCGGCTCACTATTTATAAAGAAGGTTTAGGACGGAAAATACCAGAGTTTTGGCGCAGGTACAGCCAACCAGCGCTAGCTAATGCTGCCTAGCAACAAAAAGAATGTTGGTTGCCTCTCTGCTCTGCAGTGTATTGAATGTCAAAGGCAGTCCTACGGGTGTATGGGGGTTCAAAATGTAAAAAACAATTTCTATTCCTGAGAGAGAACCCCATTGCTCTGTGAAACATCACGCGCGTGTCTCTGTGAGTCGGAGGAGGGAGGGAATGAAAGAGTTCCTCTCTTTGATGCTCTGTGGTTCATAACACAAGGCACACTGTGCCTCGTCCTCCAGGCCCAGCAGCTCCTGTGATGGACTATTGATGGGCAGGACAGCGTCTCATGGTGCTGCTGCTGACTCACAGGCAGGCGAAACCTCAGGCCTTTTACCTAGCTCTCTGTTTCTCGCTTTCTAGCTCTCTGTTTCTCGCTTTCTAGCTCTCTGTTTCTCGCTTTCTAGCTCTCTGTTTCTCGCTTTCTAGCTCTCTGTTTCTCGCTTTCTAGCTCTCGGTTTCTCGCTTTCTAGCTCTCTGTTTCTCGCTTTCTAGCTCTCGGTTTCTCGCTTTCTAGCTCTCGGTTTCTCGCTTTCTAGCTCTCTGTTTCTCGCTTTCTAGCTCTCTGTTTCTCGCTTTCTAGCTCTCTGTTTCTCGCTTTCTAGCTCTCGGTTTCTCGCTTTCTAGCTCTCGGTTTCTCGCTTTCTAGCTCTCGGTTTCTCGCTTTCTAGCTCTCTCTTGCATGGTTATTCACTTTCTCTCCATCTCTGAATAATGAGCTAGCCTGCAGCTGACTGACAGACAGACAGCCATCACCCAGCCATCACCCAGCCATCACCCAGCCATCACCCAGCCATCCATCTCTTCCTGTAACTTGGGTGGATGCACAGCATCTCTCTTCTCACTAATGACCTTTTCCAGGACTCTGCGGTTGCTGTGGTGCTGTTGCTATACTAAAAGGCCTATTTATTTATTTGGCTCACATTTGGTCACGTAGATGGGAATATCACACGCAGAGGCACAAGGGTGCCTGCGGACTTGTTTTACCAATGTGATAAAGCTCTGTGTGTGCGTGCATGGGAAAGCAGTTGGGGAGGTGTGTGTGTGTGTGTGTGTGTGTGTGTGTGTGTGTGGTCCTAGAATGAATAATTCAATTCAATGGCCTGGCTGGTCGACTCAGTTTATCAGGTGACAGTGTCTTCACAGTAAGGTATTACAGGGTGAGCTGTGGAATATGTGGTTGGAATTAAGCTGACTAGACTAGCTTATAGCAGGACACTTCAAGCAATCAGGATACAATACTGGAGTTTGGGGTATAATGTTGGATTCCATGCCAGCTGTTGCTAGAATGCTTCTCTCAGCTCTGCTCTGTGGGAGTAGTAATTTCCTGTTGTCTCTGACCTGGGCAGCTCGGCCAGCCTGGGGATCTGAAGGCCTGTCGACTCGTTTAGCTTAACAGTCCTCACTGTGTTACATCTGTATTTATGACAGACCAACTACTTACTGCACAGTGCTTGAGTGGTCCGTCTGTCTGCCTTTTTCCATTGTAAGGGAAAATCCGAACACCACACACACACACACACACACACACACACACACACACACACTTGCAACGCAGTCATCTGCATTCACACTGCCCTTCCTGTAGTCTCACAGACTAGACTGGCCGTATTGTTGTTCTCTGGGTTGTTGATAGTCTTTTGTCGGCAGAATTCTGCAGTCCCAGCTATTTCATGTGAATGCTGCCTGCGTGTTTTGACTGGCAGCTCTATTCTGTGGCTTGTGTCCAGCAGCACAATACACCTCTACTTAGTAGTGACCTGAGTCTAACACGGTCTGTCTCTGAGAAGCCCACATCAACTATTCATGTCTGTCTTCGTGGAACTCCCTCAGTGACGCTGTCTAATTACCCCTTTTCCCTACAATACAGTGCTCAGACAGCTGAGTTTCTCACTCCATTTCTCTCCCTCTTTTTCTCTTCTCTCTGTCTCTTTGACACTCTCCCTCTCTCATTTCAGTTCAGTCCATGTGCAACCTGTTTGCGTAGTCGGTACAGCAGGAAGACTCGCAGACACTCCAGCCAGAACCAGCCGAACCAGAATGACAGTTATCTCAAAGGACAGGGTCTTACTCTCTCGCTCTCCCTTGCTGTCTCTTTGTATCCTAACGAAACCTGGCCTTGCTTCCCAACCCGCTGGCTCCATCTCAGTCAGTATGGAGTTCTGGGCAGGAAATGAAAGACAGGGCTGTAGGACTCTGGATGAGATGAGCCCTATCCAGGTGTGTGTGTTTTAATTTTATTGCTCTTGTGTGTGTGTGTGTGTGTGTGTGTGTGTGTGTGTGTGTGTGTGCGCATGATGCACTCATAAGGCCTGGTGTCTGTTGGATCAGGAGGAAATGCATGCTGCAGCTGCAAGAGGAGAGGGGCTGTGGTCACTAGTCAATAGTAACGGCTCTGGTCGCTGTACAGGCTGTCTATTCCCTCTCAGATATCCACTCACTAATTGCCACAGAATAAGTGCTACCTTTTTTTGTTTTTTCAGCGCACTCTGTGTGTTTGTGAGGATATCGGAGAGAGTGCCATTGTGTACGTTGGCTTGAAGTGACAAAGACGCTGGTTTGCAGTCATCTGTCTTGGCCTAACCCACATCAACACTTGCCAATAGCATTTGTGTGGTCCCGCTGAGGTTGGCATTTTCCTCATTTCATTAGGGGCATTAGATATGGATGTTGTGATATTACATATGTGAAGCAGGTTGAACCATTCTAACCAGTGAGGTTGACTGACAGCTTTCTAATGAATCAGCACAGCCACATTCCCCATGATGCTGTTGCCCTTCTCACTGGGTGGGAAAATATCACAGGCATGTCTGACTGACAACTCTGGGCCACAGTGAGACCCGGGCCAGCAGCTAACTCAATGTACCTCCCTGTTCCTTCCTGCGGTATCTACGCACACACACACACACATGCCAAAACACCCACGACACTCTCCCCATTACTACCAGGCCTGGCTCCTGTTCCAATCGGTTGTTTACACAGGGCTCGTTTCTGACAGATGAAGGTTTGATAAGACTGGTGCACTTGAGCAGTTTTCGTTGGCTGACTGGGGAGGAAATGGAATCTGATGTTGTTCTTCTGGCTAACCAACTGTGTATTTGTGTTGGAAATCAATGTTTCCTGTGTGATGTTTTAAGGGGCTGGTTTCCCTCAGGTTAGGTCTGTCTCTGTGTAGGGCTGTAGGCTGTGTGAGGGTCTCTGTGTAGGGCTGTAGGCTGTGTGAGGGTCTATGTGTAGGGCTGTAGGCTGTGTGAGGGTCTCTGTGTAGGGCTGTAGGCTGGGTGTATATTAACTTTGGCTGTGTGAGGGTCTCTGTGTAGGGCTGTAGGCTGGGTGTATATTAACTTTGGCTGTGTGAGGGTCTCTGTGTAGGGCTGTAGGCTGGGTGTATATTAACTTTGGCTGTGTGAGGGTCTCTGTGTAGGGCTGTAGGCTGGGTGTATATTAACTTTGGCTGTGTGAGGGTCTCTGTGTAGGGCTGTAGGCTGGGTGTATATTAACTTTGGCTGTGTGAGGGTCTCTGTGTAGGGCTGTAGGCTGGGTGTAGCAGGGCTAGCAGGGTGTGGCTCTGTACCCAGACTCCTCTGGGGTGGTGAGTTAGGTCAATGTTTTCTCAACCTCAGGAAGGCTGGCCCTCGGGGAGCTCTTGGGGAGGGAAGGGGGGGGGGGGGGGGTATGTAGTGTGGGGTGGGGGTGGGGTGAGGGTACTCCCCTTTAACGAGCTGCAGGGGAAGTGAATGTTTCCTGTCAGGTAATCATTAAGGTCAAAAGGCCTTTCCTCCTGGACCTTCTACAGGCCTAGACGTCTCCATCTCTCCCTCCCTTTCTCTCTACCACACCTTTTACTGGGGCCAGTAGAGCTGAAGCTCTGAGACGCTGCACTGTGATAAAACTCAACATCCAATGTCAGTACAGACTGTACCTACATTGGAACACATGTCAGCTGGTTTTCTATGACTATGATCTGTGGGAAAAATGGTTCCACTGGCCAGGCATCAAATCAACTATATCAAGTAAAAGTGTATACTTGTATGTTCAAAGACACGGGCTGTGTGTCAGATATGTCAGCATATGTTCTGAGCTCCTGGGCACTGACTGTGCTTCCCAGGGGCCTGACTCATTGTAATTCCCTTCCAGTAGTGGTGCTGACGGACCACAGGTCAGTGAGGAAGGGTTGCTGTCCCCCCTTCTCTACTAGGGTCCGCCTGGGGCACAGAGGGGCTTAGCAGGCCCTAGAGCTGCCCTCCTGGAAGAACGCTGACGCCAGCAACAACACACACCACAGGCCAAAACGTTCATCCCTGAGGGATGGCGAGACCCTCCCACTTCCCTGTCTGATGGATGGTGGAGGAAAGGAAAGTCCTTCCAGTCTGAAAACAGGCCTGTGGTTGACAAGGCTAGCTAGAAGGCCTTCCTCTCTGTGACTGTGGGATGGGTGATGATTAGAGGGGGGGAGGAGACCCCTCACCAGACAAGGGCATCGTGGGTTTGGTTGTGCGGGAGGGAACCCATCTATCATGATGTCATCTCTGGGGGGACGGGACGGGGACAGGGGTGCAACATGTTTCCATGACAACGCAGCACACTGACCAGAACTCCCATGTAGATGAAGACACTGCTAGCCTATAGTGTGTTGTCTCTCAATGCACAGCATGAGTTTTCACTTTGTTAGCGCATTGTGGTTTAGCTGCCCCTCTGGGCAGGTTTACCGTTGTTTAGGTGGGGTTGAATGAGGGGAAGTGGGAGTGTGAGTACTACAGGAAGTGACTGGTCAGTGTTAACTACTTCTCTGTGTTATCTCTGCCTACTGGGGAGGACTGGCATACAGTTAGGTTATGCTTTTGACTCTTCTGCTTTTCTCTCTCACACACGTACACAAACAGCATCCAGAAGGAAATAGAGCTATATAAATATGAATCCCCTGAAGTTGCGTTGAAAGGTTTGAGTGTTCTCCCCCCCCCCCCCCCAACGCTAGTGAACATTTCAAAACAAAACCGTTGTGTGAGAGAGTGGGAGCAGGGAGGCAGGCCTTATCTGAAGCTCTGTGTGTGGGAATTGGGAGACGCTGCTATTAGCATATTTATCACAGCCTATGGAGCTGAAGTCTTTGTGTGTTAACCCTGGCCAGGTATGAAAGGGAGGCTTTGGAGAGGGGAAAAACCTTAGTCTTCTGCTTTAGGGGATTATAGCAACAGTAAAGAGACTGGAGAATGTAGCACTGGGCTGTAAGGGGGGGGGGGGTGCTCTCACTGTCTGTCTTTCAGTCTCTTGTTGCTTTTCCAAATGGATTCTGATATCTGGTTTAAATAGACACTTTGAAGAACTCGAGAGACGTCATGGAATGGACAGGAAATGGAGGAGAAGAGGAAATGAGATCTGGGAGGGAGTGATTTCCAGTCTGCAGTGCAGACCGAGGCCCTGCTGCGTGTGTGGGTGTGTGTGTGTGTGCGTGTGCAGTCACTCAGAAAGAGAGCAGGCTGGAGAGAGTGTAGCCCCTCCAACCAGGAAACAACCATGTGGTGAGCTGTCATCTCCATTTCCTCTCCCACTCCCCTCCGCGCTTTCTCTGTCACGTATGAGGAATGAGCTGCTACACGGTACTCTCTCCTCACTGACATACTTCAGTCCTGTTCGCCTGCAGGACTCTGTTGGTTTGAAAAGGTCAACGGGGTGAGTTCAACACAGTGTTGTATGTAGCTGTTGTTTCTCCGCCTCACCGTGTACTGTCCCATCCGTGTTGGTTTGGACGTTTTCATTCGCCGTAGCTGCGTTTGTCACCTAGGAGACGGTTACTGCTCTGATCAGACAGGCCTGACTGCTCAACCACAGCCCTTGGTCACCCACATTCCAGCAAATAAATCAGCCTGCACTGCTGTAACTCCTCCCTTTGTAGCGCTACAGTGTCCAACTCACTGATGACACTCCGCTGTGCCCCCCCCCTCAGGTTAATATGTGTGTACAAACTGTACGTGCAGCCTGATCATTCTTCCAGAGAGAAGCGACCGAAACCGCTCTGAACCTCTTTCGTGAGTCAGGGAGGGGGAGATTTGCTGAGGGGGAGGCAGCAAGTGTTCAGTGAAAAGGGTCTTTGTTCTCTCCCCCTCCCCAGGTCTGCTCCCTCCATGGCAGGACCCAGGTCAGATCCAGTCAGCTCACTATACCAGAGGCTGTCTCTATTCACGGCCACACACTGATCCCCAGTCAGTCTGACACACAGCTGATAATGACGGGCAAGTGGGATGTAACCGGGGGTCTTTGGTGTGTCTCTGGTAGCTGTGCCATGCTTTGGGCTGACTCGGCATGTCTTACTGCTGTTGACTGTAACGAAGCTTGTACTCCCTGCAGCGAGGGAGGGCCAGTTTTACACTGTCTAAATGTTAGCCGTGTGTGTGTGTGTGTGTGTGTGTGTGTGTGTGTGTGTGTGTGTGTGTGTGTGTGTGTGTGTGTGTGTGTGTGTGTGTGTGTGTGTGTGTGTGTGTGTGTGTGTGTGTGTGTGTGTGTGTGTGTGAGATAAATAAAAATATTATGAATTGACGAATGCAAAACAACGCAGGCTTCAAAACTTCATTTTTTAATTTAAATTATTATACAAAATTCTTGCAACCAATAGAATGTTATATATATGGGGGATACAATCTTCCCAGCTCTGCAGATTCTGCTGTGAGGAGACAGAGTCATTAGATCATGTATTTTGGTTTTGTCCATATGTAGGTCCAGGAATGGCTGAAGAATTGCAACATTTACCTGGAGCTAACGCTGCAGATAGCAATACTGAGTGATTTGGAAAGTCATAGTCAATCAATCAATAATATAATAATACTTTTAGCAAAAATGTTTCTTTCATTTACAATCTGTAGAAACTGAGAATAGAAAGGTTCAGTACTTTTATGAAGCATCACAGCACAGTTGAAAAATATATGGCAAATAGAAATCCAAAATGGATGATGTTGCGAGATAGGTGGGAGGGGTTGAATGGAGCCGAAGGGTGGGACTATTAACAAGATAAACATTGTAAACATACGGGGTCTGTAAAATGTATATAGGTTCAGAACTTTTGTGAAATAGCACAGTTACAAATAGAAATCAAACTGGATGGACATCAGAAATAGAGGAAGGACTAAAAACAAACAAAATAGAACTATTGTAAAATAGATTGTCTGTAAAATGTGTATAATATGTATAAGCTGAAGGTAGAAGCATAAGTGTTATTGTTTATTAGTTTACTCCAATTGGGGGAGGGGTGGTAGGATTTGTATGTATATGGGGAGAGAGGTAAAAAAAAATGTTTACCCCCCACCAAAAAAATATATATACCCCAACAATATATGAGGGATTGGAAATGATGCAGGCAATTACATTGATGGAAGCAACATTCTATCCACAATATTAAGCTGATCTACCACCTAAAAAAAAGGGGTGGGTGTGTTAGCGGTGGGTGGGTGGGTGTGTTAGCGGTGGGTGGGTCTCACCTTCGCCTTAATAGCAGGGTGATGAAAACCCCAGTCCAGTACAGCCTTGTTAGATGTAGGGTTGGAAGAGAAGGGGCTGCTGTGCTATCTTTCTATGTCCCCACTTCTCCTCTACCATCTCTTTCCCACATCCTGTTTGTGTTTCCTCTCCAGGCCTTGTTAATGAGTACTGGGGTCAGGGCAAGCAGCTCCTGCAGGATAGGTTCTGTGTTATTGCTGTGCAAGTGCTGCTCTTGTATCCAACAGGAGGGCACGGGGCCATTATTGGATTCTTGTCACCCTCCACGACGAATCGCCCCCTTAAAGTGAATGTCTTCCTAAAGCCACTGATTAAAGATGCTGCCCTGGGGGCTTCTCTACTTCCCTCCTCCACCTCTCTCTCTCTCTCTCTCTTTCTTTCTCTCGCTTTCACCTTTTGCTCGCTCTCGCTCTCCCCTTTTGCTCTGTCTCGCTCGCTCTCGCTCTCTCCGGACAATAAAATGTAACTATTGGTTATTTTGTGGGCGGTGTGCAGAGATGAGGGTGCAGTGGTGCATGATGGGAGAGTTTTGTCCTAACGAGCACTGAGCAGCACAGTGGAGAGCATGCAAGAGAGAGGGGAATGCCTCTCCTGCTTACTGCACACAACCCTTCGCCTGGCCCCTTCACTGAGAGAGAGATGGAGGGTGAGGAAGAAAAGAGACTGAAGGAGAGTGAGATGGGAAGAGAAAAACACAGGAATAGGTGGTTGGACACAGGCCAGGCCAGCAACCAGTAATAACAGGCCTGTGTTTCCCGGGGAATAATTATTCTGGGTATTAACCCTTGGTGCTGGACGGCTGACCTTCACGTCATTGTGTTTTTCCCCCTGGGCGGGGTGGTGAGCCAGCAGCACCTTCTGCCACGCCAGACCCAGCAGAGCACAGGCCTAGCCAGCCAGACTCCAGGGACTCTAATCTGCGCAGGTACACAAACAGAACAGGGCTTCTAATCAGATTTAGTGATTTCCAATAACCAGGGCCCTGCCCACTCCAGGCCTCAGCTGCAGAAGGAAGCAGCACTGGCTGTTTTGTGTTATTCCTTTTAATGGTTAGGTTGATCTTAGATCTGTTTCTGGCAGTCCCTCCGCTCTGCTGAGCGCAGGGCGTTAATAGCACCACACCCAACCCTGTGACCTGATTGGAGGGTTAACAGGACGAGGGGGAAGTGTGCTCTGTGCTCTGAGGTACACACGGTAACCTCCCAGGTCATGTGTGTGATAAGCCCAGGGCAGGGCTTATGGAGGTCAAGGGGGGGGTCACTGCACTGAAAACACTACTGTAGTTTCTTCAGGTCACGCTAGTGGGACAACAGTCAGCTCAAGGCTGGCTTAGTTCCAATGTTCCCAATCCTGAGACCAGCTAGTAGCAGGCTACTCCTTAAGAGCTTGGCCCCTGATTTAAGCAACGCTTCAGGATTGCTCCTCTTGCTTGTGGTTGTACTGTATTTGATTAGCTGCTTCCTCCAATGATGAAGTGACAAGGCCAAGCTGCATGTGATGACTGTGGTTCTGACAGATGGGACCCCAGATGTGGTAGCCGTACAGCTGCACATGCCTCGTCTGCCCAGACAAAATTGAGACAAATAGCCAAACAAACACACACTCTGAGCAACATTTTTAGATGGATCTTATGAGAATAGCAGGTGGTCCAGAGTATTGTCAGGCTGAGGGAGGGGGACGGGGGTCACGAGATGGGATGATTTTATATTTTAAGAGGCTCTGAGATGAAGTAAAATGAGTTAGGCCGTCAGCCTAACATACAGACGGCTGGAGAAAACGAGCTTGTTTATTACGTAGCGAGTGCGTTTGAGCTGGGGCCCAGCCTGGGTCTTTGTACTACAGAGAGAGAGAGAGGGAGAGGGAAGGAAGGAAGGAAAGAAAGAGAGGGGGATAACTCCCTCCTCCTCTCATGCAGACTGCAGCTCAGACATGAGGATTAGCCTTCCCGCCTCTCCTCAGGCCCGTCCCAGTGTGACTCAGACGCTAGGCTAGACCGCTACGCTAAGGCCATGCCAGGCGAACACCTCCCCCTCCCACGTGACTCAGACGCTAGGCTAGACCGCTACGCTAAGGCCATGCCAGGCAAACACCTCCCCCTCCCACGTGACTCAGACGCTAGGCTAGACCGCTACGCTAAGGCCATGCCAGGCAAACACCTCCCCCTCCCACGTGACTCAGACGCTAGGCTAGACCGCTACGCTAAGGCCATGCCAGGCGAACACCTCCCCCTCCCACGTGACTCAGACGCTAGGCTAGACCGCTACGCTAAGGCCATGCCAGGCGAACACCTCCCCCTCCCACGTGACTTAGACGCTAGGCTAGACCGCTACGCTAAGGCCATGCCAGGCGAACACGTGACTCTCCTCCTCCTCAGCTACCTCAACTCTGGCCTGTTTACTACTACTACTACTACTACTACTACTGCCCACGGCCAGCTACATTGAATGGACAGATTCTGATGAAGTAGGGGTGTAACAGTTTGTTGGTGTATTGGTACATGCAGTTTCCAACTGCTCATTCTAAATTGAGCAGCGTACAAGGCAGGAGGCAGTACATAACGCAAAAATGACTACGCCTGAAGAAGATGGCTTCACGTTACCCTGCAGCAATATTCTCTAAAAAAGAAAGTTGGTACTGAGCTCATGTCTGGTCTGCTGAGCGCAAACTTGAACGTTATGAAAATTCTGTGCAACTTCCAGCGCGTGCTTACTGTGAACGCTGTTGTCCTACTAGCTAAGTAGACTACTGGGGCTATTTGATCATAGACCTACCATCAAAAACAAGGGAGAAAATGCATCCAAAAGCATTTTTAACATGGATCGTTCAGCCTACAGTAGCAGCCAGTGTGTGGTGTTCAATGTAGGGTTATGTTCCATGAGATGCTCAGATTTGTTTTTAACATGACGTATGTAAGCCTATGCAACATTAACCAATTAAAAACACTACTGTAGCAATAACGTTTGCAGTAAGCTATAGGCCCAATACATTATCACCCCATATTGGCTTTGCTTGCACATCAGGCATTTTTTTTAAATGACAACATTTTGAGGTATGCTATATGATCACGCCGGTAATACATACGTTGTTTTATTACTTGTGAGGCACAACTGAGTGAGCATACGTTTAAATAATTAGCTTTTTATTTTACTGGGCTGATGGTGCCTGCATGTGATGGACCCCTCAGTCTGCTGATCTGTCCCTCTGCTGAGATTGACCGTCTCTCAACGTCCCTCCTGTCTCCCTTCTCTCCACTGACACTGACCAAAAAGGACACTGTCTTCCAGCTGATGGTGAAACTCGAGTCGCACCGCATTATTGCACAAGTTCATGTTGTTACTCCTATAAACAAAGTGAAATATTCCTCGACATTAAAAAAGACCCAAGCCGCTAATAAAAACAAGCCTATAGATGCTTTCCTGCTCGTTCATTACTGCTGCAGTGCTTGTTGTAGCGCTGAGTGGAAATAGGAACAACACGCCTTTTTATGGCTTATAAACATGTTGAATACAGTGCTGAGTAAGAACAAAAGGCTTTATCTTTGTTTTTTTACAGAAATGTTGGCCGATCGACTAGGAATGCCGGTTGGTGACCACTGTTCTAGAAAGTTGAGTTTAATCTCGTGCTTCTCTCCGTGGGCTGAGCACCAGTCCCGGGGGAGCTTCTCGGGGCTTCTCACTTCCTGGCTGAGCTTAGAGGGAAGATTGACCTGCACCCCGTTTCTCACCTGCTAGTGTCCCCCATGTCATAGTGTTTGGTGACGAGGCTAGTGACATCAGCTGAGCCCAGAGATGTGCTACCAAGTGGTGTGAATGTGTGTGGCAGACTTGTCTTTGCAGAGGTCTCCCACGCTGTGCTGACAGCTGCCAACAGGCCAGGGCTACAGATTCTGGGTTGGGCCTGCCGTGCTATTCTGGTCCGCTGTCTGTGAGGGAGACGGGCTACTCTGACTGGGCTGTCTGTCTGTCTGTTTCCATCACCACACCAGTCCATCATCAAGAGCGTCAGGGCTGTCTGACTTCTATTTACAACCTTCGCTGTCCTATGCTCTGCCTTCTCAATTGTAATGACAAGTGTGTTCCTCACCGCTGTTGATATGCTGGTTAAGACTAGTTCCTTCCTGTCCAAATGACAGTTGGTGTTGAAGTGGGATCTTAACAGCTGCTGTGTAGGGTGTTAAATCACTGGTCCTATAGCTCCTTCTGACCCAGAGAACTGACTGTTCATCCATGCCTGGTCCAGTGGCCCCACGGCCACAGTCCCCCTGGGGCCTCTTCATCCTATCCCCTAGCCCCCCTCCCCTTCATGGGCATGGGACTGTGTCCAATGTGTCACACTGTGAATTCTGCTCCGGGAGAATTAGGGGCTACTACTGCCCCAAGAATAATGTGCTGCTCTCCTATGGCCCATTGGACACATTAGGGAAAATGCAGACTAGTGGTTTCATAACAGATTAAGCTATTTAGAATCTATAGAGGCCAGTGAAGCCTAATTGATTGAGACTTAGTGATTTACCTGGCCCCAAATGACATTGCATGATGGAAGTTACATTGAGCTGGCTGTAATGGATTATGAGCAAGACTTATTTTGGCCACTGGAAATAGGCGACGTTAGATTGATGTAATTTCGCTCCACCTGTCCAGCAGTGTGTTGTCAACAAGCACAACTGAAACGTTTTCAACAACTCTGACTGCTGTTCTTTCTCAGTGGAGGGAGATGGAGCAGAAAAAGCCTCCACTCCTGGAGAATTGGGTTCACCCAGAGTTGAGCGTAAATCAGAACAATCCCAATGGCTCAGTAACGACAGGAGAATGTGTGGAGAATGTTTGAGGGATTGACAGCATGCTGGCTAAGAGGTTCATACAGAGGTGCTCTGACTGCACTGCTGATGGACTGACTGGAAAGGCTGTGAGTCTGTCCACTCCACCACATTGTCCGTTCTGCAGCCTGTCCCGTCATGTTTAATGCAGGTCTGCGATAAACACTCGCTCACTCTCCGCTCTGTGTGCGCGTCCCGTCCGCTTCCTCCGACACACACGTCTGTCTCCACAGCTGGAGGAGGAGGGTTGACGGTAGCTTTGCCCCTGCATCAGTTGTGCTCTCCTTCTCTTCCTTCTCTTCCTCTCTTCCTCTCTGGAAAAGAGAACACTGTCCATACTTTAGCCAACACAGGATTATAGACAGTATTAGCCTTGTTTTCCTCCTACAAAACACAGTTCTACATAAAGGACCAGTGATGAAACGGAGATAAATATAGGGTTGATCCTCTGCTATTTTACTACTTTTCAGTGCTGGTCTGGAGTTGAGAGTTGAAGGGTTGTTGTAGGGATTCTATTGAGGCTTTATAACTTTCTGTCCAAGGTTTTGGATGTCTCTCCCCATGGCATCATCTGCCTGGCAACTACCGGTACTATGACAGATGTGACCTATCTCTTTTGTGGGCACAACCAAAACCACCGCATTGTTAATAAACAGTTACTGTGGGGGTGGGAAATTTAAAAATTGATATGGAGTTCCTGATAATAATTTCCATGTTTTTATAGGTGAGTTGATAATTGATATGTAAGTTGCCTTAAATCAGACTGCTCCCTCGGCCCAAGCAGATACAGGACTGTAGAGGGACAGGAGGAAGAAGAGTGAAGACGATGGGTGTTACAGGTCTACACACTCAAAAACAAGTTGCTATGAACTATAGAAATCATGAGATATCCTATAGGTATGTCTGTGGCAGGGTCACTGCCCCATGTTGTATCTCTCTATATATCTCAGCCTGTGTTTACTGGT
The DNA here is from genome assembly GCF_901001165.1 of Salmo trutta. Lineage (NCBI taxonomy): Eukaryota > Metazoa > Chordata > Actinopteri > Salmoniformes > Salmonidae > Salmo > Salmo trutta. Next base: position 27,672 of record NW_021823385.1, on the reverse strand, counting down.
TGTTAGTGTGTTGATACAGGGCATTTCTCTGGCCCTCCTCTATGTAAACTGACCCAAATACATTTCACAGGCACTTCTCTCCCCTCAGTCACTATCTGATCAAGAACACCTGGGAGATGCCTAATCTGGCCTCGCTGTAGAGAAGAGATAACAGAGAGGAATCTTCCTTCTCTCCTTTAAACCTCAGCCAGCTCACTGTCTGACTGAGCCTCTGCCCTTTCATGTGCTGGGCTCAGTTAAGACCCAATCTAGCCTCTCATTGCCGGAGTCAAATCTGCTGCTGCATATTGCTCTCATTCTTAACCACGTCACAGCAGGACTCAAAATGCATTAAAACCATGATGCCTGTTAGTTAAGCAGCACTGTCACTGTGTTAGTTAAGCAGCACTGTCACTGTGTTGTATGCAAAGTATCTTATTTCTTCACGTGTGTCCCTGTCCCTACAGTAGCTGTGTAGATTCTCCAGTCTGTCCAGTCAGAGCCTTGGGGAGGATGATTTAATGCTTTATTTCCCTTTCATGCAAAGCAGAGAGAGAACGCTGTGATACGTTTCCCAGCCAATACCCTGCCTGCCCCCCCCCAGCCAATACCCTGCCTGCCCCCCACCCAGCCAATACCCTGCCTGCCCCCCCACCCAGCCAATACCCTGCCTGCCCCCCCACCCAGTCAATACCCTGCCTGCCCCCCCACCCAGTCAATACCCTGCCTGCCCCCCACCCAGCCAATACCCTGCCTGCCCCCCCACCCAGCCAATACCCTGCCTGCCCCCCCACCCAGCCAATACCCTGCCTGCCCCCCCACCCAGCCAATACCCTGCCTGCCCCCCCACCCAGCCAATACCCTGCCTGCCCCCACCCCCCCCCCCAGCCAATACCCTGCCTGCCACCCCCCCCACCCAGCCAATACCCTGCCTGCCACCCCCCCCACCCACCCAATACCCTGCCACCCCCCCCCCCCCCCCCCCACCCAGCCAGTACCCTGCCTGCCACCCCCCCCACCCAGCCAATCACCTGCCTGCTAAGTGCTCTCCTTCCAGCCAGCTGTTTGGCAGACATGGTCTTACATGAGAAAGGGAGATGAGTGGAGGAGAGGAAGCGAGAGAGAGAGGAAGAGGGACAGCATCCATGCTATGTGTGCAGGGAGTTGGATGGGGCTGGGTTGGATGGGGCTGGGTTGGATGGGGCTGGGCTGGATGGGGCTGGGTTGGATGGGGCTGGGTTGGTTGTTGCTGGGTTGGTTGGGGCTGGGTTGGTTGGGGCTGGGCTGGATGGGGCTGGGCTGGATGGGGCTGGGCTGGATGGGGCTGGGTTGGATGGGGCTGGGTTGGTTGTTGCTGGGTTGGTTGGGGCTGGGTTGGTTGGGGCTGGGCTGGATGGGGCTGGGCTGGATGGGGCTGGGCTGGATGGGGCTGGGCTGGATGGGGCTGGGCTGGATGTTGCTGTGGTGATGGTGGATGATTAACAGCAGTAGATGGATCAGGTTGCCTCAGCTGATTCTAGGTCTGTGGTAACGTGGCTTTCTCTAACCCCTCCATTTCTCTAATGACAAGGTGTGTGTGTGTGTGTGTGTGTGTGTGTGTGTGTGTGTGTGGTTTGACACACTCAGTCAGTCGTGTTAATCCAGGACACTGACAACTCTGCTGGATGAGGAAAGACAGTGATTTCTCCTGGCATACTTCATGCTGAGGAGGAAAGACGGTGATTTCTCCCGGCATACTTCATGCTGAGGAGGAAAGACGGTGATTTCTCCCGGCATACTTCATGCTGAGGAGGAAAGACGGTGATTTTCTCCCGGCATACTTCATGCTGAGGAGGAAAGACGGTGATTTCTCCTGGCATACTTCATGCTGAGGAGGAAAGACGGTGATTTCTCCTGGCATACTTCATGCTGAGGAGGAAAGACGGTGATTTCTCCCGGCATACTTCATGCTGAGGAGGAAAGACGGTGATTTCTCCCGGCATACTTCATGCTGAGGAGGAAAGACGGTGATTTCTCCCGGCATACTTCATGCTGAGGAGGAAAGACGGTGATTTTCTCCCGGCATACTTCATGCTGAGGAGGAAAGACAGTGATTTTCTCCCGGCATACTTCATGCTGAGGAGGAAAGACGGTGATTTCTCCTGGCATACTTCATGCTGAGGAGGAAAGGGGGTGATTTCTCCCGGCATACTTCATGCTGAGGAGGGAAGGGGGTGGAGAGGGAGGAGAAGGAAGGTGCTGCTGAGAGTAGATGACTGTGTCTTCAGGCCCTGAATATTGGTCTTGACAAAGGTTGACCTGACCGCTGGCTGTTACTATGCCAAATACAGGTTTAGCAGGGGCAGTGGTTTAACCCTGTTACCATGTCAACCACTCCCTTCTCTCTCCACTCCCTGCTCTGTAGCCCTCAGAGCTCTGGTGAGTGACCAGGGCCAGTGCTTTGCCTGGCAGTGGTTAGTGATGGCCTAGGCAGGCTGTTTTGTTTGTCCATCAGTTAGCCTGACAGATGTGATAGGCTGGCCGTTAGGGGTGTGAACGTTTTTAAATGTTTTCTCCCGTCCTCAAAGTTAAAATCACAGTCCAGTTATCATAACAGTATTTCCCTTGTTATAGACGAGCTATACGATTGGATATAAAGGCCTCGGGAAAAGTGTGCCATTTAAATAAAACCAGAGGCGAACTTTAGGCTACTTTTAATGAATTTGCGACCATTGAAAAATGATACAGGTTACCAAGACACGTGCACCACGGTTCTCTCCCTCGCACTGGCAGCGTTGCATTAGTGGAAACCAAGACAGTTCTCAGGACAGGCCTGGTTGTCACGTAATCGGGAACAATTTTAGCTAACCCTTTCCTTACATTAACCTCTAATTTTCCTAACCTGCTACGAAAAGTAATTTCTGCTAGTCAAAACGGGCATACCTGCCCTGAGAACAGTCTTGGTTTCCACTAATGCAATACAGCCTCGCGCTGGCTCGACTGCTCTTTCTCTTCGCTAATGATGCCAGTAGGGGTTCAGTCTGTGGTCAGTTGCGTGTAGAATATTCTAGCCTATTCATTGATGATAGGCCTTGCTTTATTGAAGTTGCGAGACATTGCAAGCCAAGAAATTGAGATACAGCATTCCATTGCGAAATACAGCATTTGATTGCAGATAGTCCTAGTGCACGGTTCAGACTGGCTGTCTGGTGGCCGACCTGCATATACTGTGACCCTCCTCTCTCTCCGTCCCTCGCTAGCTCGCTATGAAAGATGCGAGTGTTTGTCTTCGAAAGTACGGCAACTAATCAGTCAATTCAATTTAAGGGGCTTTATTGGCATGGGAAACATATGTATACATTGCCAAAGCAAGTGAAGTAGATAATAAACATAAATAAACAATAAAAATGTACAGTAAACATTACAACTAACAAACAACTAATCAGTCTCCGTTCCTAAAATACTGAATCTTAGGAGTCGATTCCTAGAGGAATCAAATCTTGACACTCAGAAATGGGAGTCGACACCGAGAGTCAACGTGTAAGAAGTCGAGGAATCAATTATTTTAGAGTCTACTCCCAACCACTACGTCGTCGTTAACAGTTGGACATTTTATACCGTTTTCTTAGCGTTTTAACATAAAATAATTGCATTTTGTCACATGCTTTCTGGCCGTTGTTTGTCCATCATTTAGCCTACTACGGCACATCCCTCCATCTCCCCACTGCTCCAGTGCAGATCTGACTGGGTCTCAGTCAGATTACCATACTAATGGTGTCAGGCCCCTCTGTTTAGCAGACATGTCTGTCCCATTCTGTAGTCCAGAGGCTCAGTACGCACAACCCTTCTACTAGTCCCCTGCCTCTCCCCACCGCTGGCCCCTTGTCTCAGGGCCACAGAGTGAAACGTCATGGATGTGGTGGGATGTACAGTATGTGTCTATAAAATGGGGTTCATCCATATAGGTCCCTCTTGCCTGTATTTCTGCTGAAGGTTTCTCATGTCAGATGAATCAGGCCAATGCAAGTCATGTTAACATAGCATTACTTCAGCTAGTGTAGCTATCCACTGGGCTTTATAGGGCAGTGGGTTTATCGTCTGACTAGGATTGCAATCATTCAGATCATATAGGATTGCGAAAGGCCACATCTTGCGTTGGACAGATCTTATTATCATACATATAAAGCTGGTCTCTGTCTACATTGTTTAACTAGAGATGATCATATAGTCTTTATTAAGCTGGTCTCTGTCTACATTGTACATCTGGGGTTTTATCTCTAGTTATTAACATTCATTGGCCCACTAGTGAGCCTGCATCTGGTCCAGAGGTAGACAGAGGGAGAGATTTTTTACTTGTACCAGTGCTGATGGAAGTGCCTTTACTCCTCTGCTCTCGTCTCAGGGGTACTGAACGGTATAGGCAGGTGGAGTCAGGGTGGACTGAATTCGTTATGGGATTGTTTACATCTAAATATCATCATGGAGTGATGAGCGTTACAGTTAGTGTACTTTGTTACAGTTAGTGCACTGTGACATGGCAGTGCCACCTGCTGGGCTGATGGGCAACTACATGTTGTATATTTGAATTGGAAAGACAACTGTGATGTTGCGAAAAGCTATTTACTATTACAAAAGTAGTAATGTAACTCCTTTTGCTTGTTGGAATTCTTATACTACTTTTCAAAAGACTTCCAATTATTTATTTAAAGAGGCTTTCTGAGGTGTCTACAAATTGAACTTTTCATTCAAGCTCTAGCATATTGTCTGCATTGATGCTAGTAGATTGATGTTAGCCAGACTGTATGTGAAGTAGACTGACTATAATAACTTCAGCACGGTCTCTCAAACCCATCAGTCTGCTCTGCTGTCCGTCCATGTTTTCCTGGACCAAAGACAAGGCTCTGATTTTACCACCATGCAGGTCCAGATAGCCTCCTGGCCATATCAGCTACGGTTTAGGTTCCCCTCTAATATCCCCCATTCTACTCTTTAATAATACCTCTCTCCTCCACATGACTTTCCATAAGGCTGGGTGGGGATGACAACAGCAATATTTCTGCCCCGGGACGGAGGAGGGGTATGGGGGCTATATATCATCAGACTGACGCTGTGCCTGAGGAGGCAGGGAGGAATTTGGGAATGTGAAGCGGGTATAGGGATGAAAGGAGCTGTATTGGAGTGAAGCTGATTTATCACCTCTAAGCGGCTCAGGCCAGGCCTCTGTCAGAGGGAGACTAGTCAGATGAGCAAAAAGTGGGAGACTGTCTGTGGAGGCAGGCCTGGGGTGGATGTGAGCTAGCTGGGTATCTCATAGTTCTGAGGTCCTGTCCATAACTGTACACGGTAACCATGCAGACTGCAGACACACACAGAGTAGTGTCTTACCTCATCTCTGTCTTCTCACCCTTCTCTTTGTCAAGTCCACTACCTTCAAAGAAATAGTCTCCGGGTATGTGTGTTTGTCTGCATGGTTAGTGTGTGTGGGTGGGATTCTTCATGACTCAGGAGGCAGGTTTCCTGAAATAGGAGGGTGTGTGTGAGCTCAGCTCTCCCAGGTGTCTAGTTGGACTAGTCTGGGTCTGTAAATGAACCATAGATGACCCCCAGTCACAGGTTAGAATTGAGGTCACCTGGCACCATCCCTACGGTGAAGCATGGTGGTGGCAGCATCATGCTGTGGGGATGTTATTCAGCAGCAGGGACTGGGAGACGAGTCAGGATCGAGGGAAAGATGAATCAAGTTAAGTGTAGAGAGATCCTCGATGAAAACCTGCTCCAGGGCGCTCAGGACCTCAGAATGGAATGAAGGTTCACCTTCCAACAGGACAATGACCCTAAGCACACAGCCAAGACAACACAGGAGTGGCTTCAGAATGTCTCTGAATGTCCTTGAGTGGCCCAGCCAGAGACGGACTTGAACCTGATCGAACATCTCTGGAGAGACCTGAAAATAGCTGTGCAGCGACACTCCCCATCCAACCTGACAGAGATTGAGAGGATCTGCAGAGAATAATGTGAGAAACTCCCCAAATACAGGTGTTGCCAAGCTTGTAGCGTCATACCCAGGAAGACTCGAGCTTGTAATCGCAGCCAAAGGTGCTTCAACAAAGTACTGGTACCCCCTGTATATAGCCTCGCTATTGTTATTTTACTGCTGCTCTTTAATTACTTGTTACTTTTATTTCTTATTTTTCATTAAAGAAATTATTTAACACATATTTTTCTTAACTGAGTTGTTTAAGGGGCTTGTAGGTAAGCATTTCATTAAGGTCACCTGTTGTATTTGACACGTGACAAATAACATTTGATTTGGTGAAATGGGCTGAATACTTATGTAAATCACACACACACACACACACACACACACACACACACACACACACACCATATAGAGCGGTGGTTTTAGGAAGCAGTTTTCTCTTGAGGTAAGGAAATGCACGGTGACGCTACTGAGTCCATTGTTCTGGTTGGCGTGACTTCATTCATTCCTCCCGCTGTCATTGGCCGAGAGTGAGTGATTCTGGTCCGTGAGTCCCTGGGGTTAGGCTGATGTCACTCTGAGGGAATGGAGACAGAGGACATGTAATACTGGACCAGATACTGGTCTGCCCAGGGGAAGACAATCACATGGGTTTTATTGTTGAGGTATAAGTATCATGTGGTTGTGTGTTGCCCCTGGCATCACCTGTAGTGTGCAGTACTCACAACAAGGTCCTGTGTGGTCAAGCAGGCTATTTCTGTCTCTAGCTGAACAGACTCTGAGAGGAGCGCTGGAGTGTATAGTCTGCTTTGGTATCTGCCTGCAGGGCCTGCACCTGAGCTGGCTGTTACACACACACACACACACACACACACACACACACACACACACACACACACACACACACACACACACACACACACACACACACACACACACAGTCCTCCTGACCCTGAATCCCTTCTAAGGCCCTGTTTATAATTAACTCACTGGACCTTGGACACACTGGACAATTACATCCTCTATAAACTCTCCACAGAAGGCTGGTTTAGCTAGAATTGACAGGCACACTGTTGATAGTTGCAACTCACATAGTTACCTGTGGGAGACAATGGGCAGTCTGTGTCTGAGACGTGATCAGGTTCAGGAGTAGTGTCTGGGTGTGGTTGGAAATGAGCTCTGTATGATGCGTTTGTTGAAGGGTGCTCTGGTATTAGACGTGACCATTATCGCTTTCCTGGCTAAGCTCGTGTTCCTCAGACACAATAACTGTAGCTTGGCAGAGCTACAGTATGAAGCGCCTGCCTGTCTATTGTACTGAAACGAAGGAGAGCAGGTTCCTCCGGGCTCTTCTTTCCTCTCTTCTTCCCTTAGCTCCCCGTAGTGTTAGAAACAGGAACAGTTATCTCTGGGCTACTGTCCTCTTTACTCTTGTCCCAGAGAAATCTATTCTCCTCGCTCAAATATCATCCACAGCTACAGGTTATGAGCGTAGCTTACTGCTGTCAAAGTAAGGCTATGTTAAAAAAAAGACTGCTGCTCCAGACTTCACAGTGCAAGAAGATGAGAGCAGGGGTTTAGGCTTACTCTCTTAACCAGGAAGTTGAGTTGATACCTTCTACAGTTGTTGCAGCGATGTTTGTTCATACTTTTCTGTCGGACAGCGAATGAGAGCGAAGTAGCCTGTACGTTTGACTAACTTTGTGATCGGCTAAACCTGGGGGGGTTCAAGATGCAAAGGCAGTGTTGCATGGAGTGTTTGAGAGACGGAAAGGAAAAAGACAAACTTTACCCTTAGGTCGTCACCAGTTCTGAAGTAAAGGACAGGCCCTCACCTCGTCCTTTCTCTCCTCTTCCATCTCCTCTTCCCTCTCTCCAGGACTTGGAGTTCCATGGCGTGATGCGTTTCTACTTCCAGGACCGCGTAGCAGGGAACTTTGCCACCAAGTGTATCCGCGTGTCCTCCACGGCCACCACTCAGGATGTCATCGAGACGCTGGCCGAGAAGTTCCGGCCTGACATGAGGATGCTCTCCTCGCCCAAATACTCCCTCTACGAGGTCCATGTCAGCGGGGGTGAGTGTGGGGGCGGCGATGGTTGGATATGTGGATGGATGGGTGCGGATTTTGTAGGGTGGGTCTGTAGTAAGTAGCTTAGACCAAGGGGATTGAAGAGGGTTGTTTGGGTATGTGGTTTGACAATCTGCTTGGCGTTAGCGTCTCTGTTGGGGTTACTAGACAAACACTGTTAGCCTGCAGTAGGGCGAAGACAGGAGAGCAGTATCCAACTCCCATGGTGCTTCATGTGAACTTGAGATCAACAGCCCACAGTTCAGGCTTTGAACTTTCCACTAGCAGCGGTCATGAAAGCTAATTTAGACCAGCTTCTTATATAGTAATATTTATAAACCGCAGTCCTACCACATTATGTCTATGTAAATCATTAACACCATCTTAAGCTTATCCTAAGCCATGTTTATGTTAAATGAGTGTATATAGCCCAGACCTAGCTAGCTGGCTGTATAGGGGTATGGGTAAACTGGTGTGGGTTAACAGTGTGTTAAGTGGTAGTCTCCCCCTCTCTGGCAGAAGAACGGAAGCTGGACCTGGATGAGAAGCCACTGGTGGTGCAGCTCAACTGGAACAAAGACGACCGCGAGGGACGCTTCGTCCTCAAGAATGAGAACGACATCATCCCCAAGGTGAGTGTCAACAACAACAACAACATCAAGGAGCAGATCAGCCTCAGGCTGGCCTGGCCTCCAGTCTGTTTCTGCTTCAGCTAAACCAAGTACTGGGCTATATGCCGAGATTTGTGGATTCCTGTGAATTTGCGTAACACTATTGAAAAAGAATAGTGGACCCAGGCAAGTCTTAGATGTGGCCATCAGTATAACTACTCCAACTGCTGCACAGCAGGACCTCAGTCATGATAATACTATCAGATTACTCTGGCTCTGTAGCACTGTAACTAAATACCCACCCATCAAGTTCACCACTATGATCTTGTTAGTCTATATTTCATTAGAGGCTGTTCAATGTGTTGATGTCCATCTTGGCTCTTGACAATGAAGTGCCTCCTGCTCCGAGACCTCTTTAGTGCTCTTTAGCACCCCAGAGAGATGCAACTGTGTTTTTCTATAGTGGAGCACTTGACTTCAAGTACCTCTGCGCCCCAAGCCTCGCTTCCATTTCCTCAGACAAATAAATGCTTCTCCCTCCTGGCTCTAGTTAAAAGGCAGTAGTGTCTGGGTGTGTTTTGAGATGTGTGTTAAAAGGCAGTAAGTAGTGTGTGGGTGTGTTTTGAGATGTGTGTTAAAAGGCAGTAGTGTCTGGGTGTGTTTGAGATGTGTGTTAAAAGGCAGTAGTGTCTGGGTGTGTGTTTTGAGATGTGTGTTAAAAGGCACTAAGTAGTGTGTGGGTGTGTGTTTTGAGATGTGTGTTAAAAAGCAGTAAGTAGTGTGTGGGTGTGTGTTTTGAGATGTGTGTTAATCTTACATCTAGACGTTCCGCTAGTGGAACACCTGCTCCAATATCCAATGATAGAGCGTGGCGCGAAATACAAACTCCTCGACTATTTTACACCATTTTAAAGACAAGACTCTCCTTTATCTAACCACACTGTCCGATTTCAAAAAGGCTTTACAGCGAAAGCAAAACATTAGATTATGTCAGCAGAGTACCCAGCCAGAAATAATCAGACACCCATTTTTCAAGCTAGCATATAATGTCACATAAACCTAAACCACAGCTAAATGCAGCACTAACCTTTGATGATATTCATCTGATGACACTCCTAGGACATTGTTATACAATACATGCATGTTTTGTTCAATCAAGTTCATATTTATATCAAAAACCAGCTTTTTACATTAGCATGTGACGTTCAGAACTAGCATTCCCACCGAACACTTCCGGTGAATTTACTAAATTACTCACGATAAACGTTGACAAAAAACATAACAATTATTTTAAGAATTATAGATACAGAACTCCTTTATGCAATCGCGGTGTCCGATTTTAAAATAGCTTTTCGGTGAAAGCACGTATTGTAATATTCTGAGTAGATAGCTCGCCATCACGGGCTAGCTATTTTAACACCCGCCAAGTTTGGTACTCACCAAACTCAGATTTACTATAAGAAAAATTGGATTACCTTTGCTGTTCTTCGTCAGAATGCACTCCCAGGACTTCTACTTCAACAACAAATGTTGGTTTGGTTCCAAATAATCCATAGTTATATCCAAATAGCGGCGTTTTGTTGTGCGTTCAAGACACTATCCGAAGGGTAACAAAGGTTTCGTGACAAAAAAATTCAAAATATTCCATTACCGTACTTCGAAGCATGTCAAACGCTGTTTAAAATCAATTTTTATGCGATTTTTCTCGTAAAAAAGCGATAATATTCCGCCCGGGAGTCGTTGTTTTCGTTCAAAGACTGAAAATGAAAACATGGAGTCGTCTCGTGCACGCGTGCGCCAGTCTCATTGTTCTCAGATCGACCACTTACCAAATGCGCTACTGTTTTTCAGCCATGGCCTGCAAAGTCATCATTCAACGTTCTGGCGCCTTCTGAGAGCCTATGGGAGCGTTAGAAAATGTCACGTTACAGCAGAGATCCACTGTTTTGGATAGAGATGATCAAGAAGGCAAAAAATGGTCAGAGAGGGCGCTTCCTGTTTGGAATCTTCTCAGGTTTTGGCCTGCCAAATGAGTTCTGTTATACTCACAGACACCATTCAAACAGTTTCAGAAACTTTGGAGTGTTTTCTATCCAAAGCTAATAATTATATGCATATTCTAGTTTCTGGGCAGGAGTAATAATCAGATTAAATCGGGTATGTTTTTTATCCGGCCATGAAAATACTGCCCCCTATCCATAACAAGTTAAAAGGCAGTAAGTAGTGTGTGGGTGTGTGTTTTGAGATGTGTGTTAAAAGGCAGTATTGTGTGGGTGCGTTTGAGATGTATGATTGAGTTATGTGTGTAATCTTCTGGCACAGGTGGCTACACTGACCAGTGAGAGTTTAACCGCCCCTGCCCAGGAGAGCAGTAGAGAGCTCTAAAATATACACGTTTGTGTACACACACACACACACACACACACACACACACACACACAGACTGAAATGGTCTGTAACTCATCACTCCAGTCATAGCAGGAGGACCAGATCTTAAACCACACCCTCTCCTAAAAGTATCTGCTACTAGAGGACTCCCTAAAGTGCTGTTAGGCTGGAGTGTTTTAACCATACTAGGACATCAGAAGCATCTGGAGTGTTTTAACCATACTAGGACATCAGAAGCATCTGGAGTGTTTTAACCATACTAGGACATCAGAAGCATCTGGAGTGTTTTAACCATACTAGGACATCAGAAGCATCTGGAGTGTTTTAACCATACTAGGACATCAGAAGCATCTGGAGTGTTTTAACCATACTAGGACATCAGAAGCATCTGGAGTGTTTTAACCATACTAGGACATCAGAAGCGTCTGGGGTGTTTTAACCATACTAGGACATCAGAAGCGTCTGGAGTGTTTTAACCATACTAGGACATCAGAAGCGTCTGGAGTGTTTTAACCATACTAGGACATCAGAAGCGTCTGGAGTGTTTTAACCATTACTAGGACATCAGAAGCATCTGGAGTGTTTTAACCATACTAGGACATCAGAAGCGTCTGGAGTGTTTTAACCATAGTAGGACATCAGAAGCGTCTGGAGTGTTTTAACCATAGTAGGACATCAGAAGCGTCTGGAGTGTTTTAACCATACTAGGACATCAGAAGCATCTGGAGTGTTTTAACCATACTAGGACATCAGAAGCATCTGGAGTGTTTTAACCATACTAGGACATCAGAAGCATCTGGAGTGTTTTAACCATACTAGGACATCAGAAGCATCTGGAGTGTTTTAACCATACTAGGACATCAGAAGCATCTGGAGTGTTTTAACCATACTAGGACATCAGAAGCATCTGGAGTGTTTTAACCATTACTAGGACATCAGAAGCGTCTGGGGTGCTTCTGGGAAGTGGAAAGAGAGGCAGTCCTATCAGAAGAGTCCCATGCTCAGCCGTTTGACAGGGCAGGCCTGGAACACTGCATGGCTTTAACACATCTAATGCTTTATGGGGATTTAGACTCCAACTGATCCGTTCTGAAAAGGCCCACTCTCTCGCTCTCTCTCTCTCTGCTTTCTATGGCCAAGTCTATGCCTCTGTCAGTTCACATTAGGCTTTGACTATCAGCCTTCTTTTTGTGAAATGGCAAAACGAAACTACTGCCGCCAAAGCAATAAAATCCTTTGTCAGCTGGTTATTATTCTGTTTACATATGCAGCATTATAAACACCAGTCTTAAGTATGTGTGGGACTGCCAGTTTGTTTGAACTCTGGCCATGTTGTTTTCTGTCTGTCAGCTGAATCGACTAGCTGGCAGAGTGGTGCCCAGGCCTCAGACTCTAGGTGTTAGGTAGGCCCCAGTACTTCCCTCTGTGTGGAGGCCCTGGGTCACTGAATCCTACATGGCCCTCAGCCAACCTTCCAACCAGTTCCTAATACCACAGATTACCTAAATGAAACACTTAGACTAAGTGAACTGCCTCAGTAACAAACCTCACACCCTCTCCCATCGTAACTGCTCCGCTCTCGCTCTCACTCTTTCGCTCTTTCACTCTTTTTCTTTCTTTTGTTCCCTTTCTCACCACAGAAGGCGCAGAGCAACGGGCCCGAGAGGGAGAAGGAGGGAGTGATCCAGAACTTCAAACGGACACTCTCCAAGAAAGAGAAGAAGAAGGAGAAGAAGCGAGAGAAGGAGGCGCACATTGCTGACGGAGATGAGCAAGCACTGAGCAGAGAAGATGGGTAAGGAGGGCAATGTCACACGCTTTATATAGTGTTTCCTTACTTAGTCTTGCTGGTTGAAAATGATATAATTGATGAAGAACGTCCCCCCATCCACCTGCTAGTGTATTAACATGCATGGTAAAGCAAATGGAGCAATGGAGCACTTCTGAATGTATTTCTCCTGCTCCTCCAGTGAGAACTCCAGACTGGCGGCGGAGGTGTACAAGGACATGCCAGAGAACAGCTTCACCAGGACCATCTCCAACCCTGAGGTGGTGATGAAGAGGAGGCGGCAGCAGAAACTGGAGAAGCGGATGCAGGAGTTCCGCAGCAGCGACGGCAGGCCAGACTCGGGTACACTCACCCTGGGACTGTCTGTCAATTAAAAACTTAAAATGTGTTATTAAGATTTTATTTGAACAGACTATAGCAGTGTGAGGACACGAGTGTGAGAGCCGAGCCTGTGCGTTTGTGTGTCTGTGTCAGAGTGAAGTCCAAAAGCCATTGTCTCTGGTTCTTGTCGGGTCCCGTCTATGACCAGGAGAGAGAGCCCTGTCACCATACTGTAATTACATAAGTCCTGGATCAGTCAGAGCAGAGGTCCACTCTAACCCGCTTTAGCCAATGTCCTCTGTGAACACCACACACTGTCTGGTACTGCCAGTCCTCACATCTTGTTCCCTGTGGCTTACAGCCCTCTGCCAACCAATGGAGGAACAGCAAGCTGCAACACCAAAAATGGCCGCAGGAGGTTTTTTTTCTTCTCCCATAGTTAGTGACGTATAAAATAGGTCCGCCTGACCTCTACATCCCAAAGCTTTTTTGGTCAAGTGGTTATGGTGGCGTAACTGTTTTTAAAAAGGCATTCATCTGGTAGTGTTTAGAAGAAGTAAAATATAGTTTTGAATCTAGGGTAATCTAATCCTAGTTCTGTGGTTAGGGGCAACTTTCTACCTCCTGACTTCTTTACCCAGACTTTCTCCTTTTGAGTGTTGCCCAGACGTCCGAGGTTATGTTGCCCAGACCTTCGAGGTTATGTAATCTGGATGCCTTAGCCTTCTGGTCTGGTCAGCCTCTGCCTCTTCACTCCCAGCTAAATGCCCCTCTCTGGCACAGCTATAAACCTTTATCCCAGTTCCTTCTCATATTTCCTCTCTATCTAGTCCCAGTCCAGAGGAGTAAAGCCCTGTGTAAAATAGGCCAGCAGTTTAGGCCTACAGCCCTGTCTTTTAACTCAACTCAGAGCCAGCGCTTAGTCTGAGAGAGAAAGATAAAAATAAAGTGTGTGTGTGTCAGAGTGCTGATTGGGAGATATACTGCTATATGGAGTATTTCTACAATGGAAAGTAAAATATCTCTAATAGATTAACATAATCCAAGGAATATGCTCACACGTGCGAGTGTCCTGTTTCTGTCTCTTAGGGGGGACGTTGAGGATCTATGCAGACAGTCTGAAACCCAATATCCCCTATAAGACCATCTTGCTGTCCACGACAGACATGGCAGACTTTGCTGTGGTGGAGGCCCTGGAGAAGTACGGCCTGGAGAAGGAGAACCCCCGGGAGTACTGCATCGCCAGGGTAAGAGTCAGCACACCACTCCATTCCAAACACAACTAGATGTTACTCTACCCCATTGGAAGCCGACCTTGGGCCTGGAGAGTTATAGGGGGTTTGGGCTTTTATTCCAACCCAGCACCAACCTGATTCAGCTCGTCACACCCTAGATGAGCAGTTTATTAGTTAAATCAGGGTTGTTACTGTTGGGATAAAATCCTTGCACACCATGTAGCTCACCAGGACCAGGGTTGGTGATCACTCCTCCATATTAGCCTCACCTACCAAGCTTCTAGATCCCTCAAACTAAACTCTGGACCTCGAAGCCAGTTCCACTGCATTTCTGTTCATTGTTTCCCTCTAATCAGGGACTGATTTAGACCTGGGACACTAGGTGTGGGCAATTACTTATTGGGTAGAACAGAAAACCAGCAGGCTCCGGACCTCGTTGGCTAAGAGGTGAATACCCCTGTTCTAGATATTACTGTACACCAGTGGTATTCAAAGTCGCGGTCGTCAAAATAAACTTTTTTTTTTTTTTTGGAACAGAACAGTGAGTACACATTATTGTACAAATATGTTTGAGTAAGATAATGTGAAAAATACAATTTTATTACATGTATTTTTTATTTTTATTTTTTCATTTTGATAAGAGATTTAAATGTAATGAAGGTTATTTGTTGACGTAAAATTGAAATATAGTGATTTTTAAGGTTGTGTCGTTAGATTTGGGGTGGGATGGGGTCCTCAGAAATTCTGGGGAAAAAATGGTGTATCAGCTTAAATTGGAATACAACTGCTGTACACAGTTATACAATATGACAGACTCACCTTTCTCACCTTGTATCTCTAGTTTCATAGCATCGTCAAATCACACACCCACTTGTGGTCAGAGTTTTACAGGGAACACTCTCTTAGTTTGGGAGCACAGTTCACAAAAGTGAAAAGTTTGTATAGTGTCTTCAGAAAGTGTTCCCACCCCATGACTTTTTCCACATTTTCTTGTTACAATCTGAATGTAACATTTATTAAATTGAGTTGTTTGTCACTGGCCTACAAACTAAACCCAATAATGTCAATGTGGAATTAGGTTTTTCAAATTTTTACAAATGAATAAAAAATGAAAAGCTGAAATATCTTCAGTCAATAAGTATTCAAACCCTTTGTCATGGCAAGCCTAAATCAGTTCAGGAGTGAAAACGTGCTAAAATCACATAATAAGTTGCATGAATGACTACCTCATCTCTGTAACTCACACATACATTTATCTGTAAGGTCCCTCAGTCGAGCAGTGAATTTCAGACACATATTCAACCACGAAGACCAAGGAGGTTTTCCAATGCCTCGCAAAGAAGGGCACCTATTGGTACATGGGTAAAAATGGGGGAAAAGCTGACATTGAATATCCCTTTGAGCATGGTGAAGTTATTAAGTACACTTTGGATTGTGTATCACTACACCCAGTCACTACAAAGATACAGGTGTCCTTCCATCTCAGTTGCCGGAGAGGAAGGAAACCACTCAGGGATTTCACCATGAGAACAATGGTGACTTTAAAACAGTTACAGAATTTAATGGCTGTGATAAGAGAACTGAGGATGGATCAACAAAATTGTAATTACTCCACAATACTAACCTAATTGACAGTAAAAAGAAGGAAGCCTGTATAGATTAAAAAATATTTCAAAATAGGCATCCTGTTTGCAGCAAGGCACTAAAGTACTACTGCAAAGCAATTAACTTTTTGTCCTGAATACAAAGTGGCATGTTTGGGACAAATCCAATACAACACATTACTGAGTACTACTCTCCATATTTTCAAGCATAGTCATGGCTGCATCATGTTATGGGTAGGCTTGTAATCGTTAAGGACTGGGGAGTTTTTCAATGGAGCTAAGCACAGACAAAATCCTAGAGGAAATCGAGGTTGTCTGTTCTCCACCTGACACTGGGAGATTCATTTTTTTTTCAGCAGGACATTAACCTTAAACACGAGGCAAATCTACATTGGAGTTTCTTACCAAGAAGACAGTGAATGTTCCTGAGTGGCTGAGTTACACTTTTGACTTAAATCTACTTGAAAATCTATGGCAAGACCTGAAAATGGTTGCCTAGCAATGATCAACAACCAAGATTTACCCAGATAGACTCAGTTGTAATCACTGCCAAAGGTGCTTCTATAAAGTATTGACTATAGGGGTGTGAATACTTATGTAAATTATATATTTCTGTATTTAATTTTCTATATTTGCATGTTTTCGCTTTGTCATTATGGGGTATTGTGTGTATGGGTGAGAAAATAAATACATTTAATCCATTTTGAATTCAGGCTGTAACACAACAGAATGTGGAATAAGGCTAGGGTTATGTATACTCCTTAAAGGCACTGTACATATACCTTACAAGAGGAGCTTAGGTCACCCTTGTGTAATACCCACCCCCGAACCGCCATGCTGTACTATTTAGAAAATGGAGGTGTGAGTAATGAATGAATGAATGTTTGCTCGATTTCCCCTCAATTTGTCTCCGTGGTGAACTAGAGGACAGGGTGGGTGTGGCCGGGCCACATTTTAAGCTGATTTAATATTTCTGCGGGAACTGGCCTAGGTCCTATTTAAACCCTACATACAGTATTTCATCAGCCGGCTGCACTCTGTTTCTGTGTGTGTGTCGCTCTCACTCCCTCTCTCCTTCCCTTCATCCGTCTCTCTCCGTATCTCCCATCTGGCCGGCCACACTCCTCCCTGTGGTCTGACAGATTAAAGCATGAAGGGGTCTGTTGGCACAGGCCTTTGTTTGATAGTAATTGAATTGCATTTCTCCAAAGTGCCAGGTCAGCAGATGCTGTGTGTGTGTGTGTGGTTGCCGGGTAGGGATAGCAGAGCAGCAGAACCATGGCTGGCCTAATATCGCCTGTCATCGTGTGACAAACATCTCCATGCTACAGCGCCAACCTTTGCCGCCTCACATCCCTGCTGCCTGACCGCCTCGGTCACAGCCAATCACATTAAAGCAGTCCCTCCTCCTTCAGTCTCTCTCATTTATACATCTGAGTCATTAAAAAAGGAAACATTTAAAATGCTCCGATCAGACATGGAAAGTGCATTTGCCTCGCCAGAGTCTTGTGTTGGACAGGTCATCATTACAGCCAGAGTGAGTGGAGAGTAGGAGGGAGAGAGGTTATGTCTGGAGCATGAGGAACTGGAGCTTTCTTAGGGAAAGGGAGAGCAGCCAGCTATTGACGAACATGCTAATGTGCAATAATCATGTTATAAAGGCTGGTTTGGTACACATCCTTTATGACCCCTATATACATTATAATTGAGCTTTATGAGGTATTCTATGTGAATTATTGTTTGGTTGATTTGGAATTTAGCCTTCCCTGTAGCTCAGTTGGTAGAGCATGGTGTTTGCAACACCAGGGTTGTGGGTTCGATTCCCACGGGGGGCCAGCACAGAAAAAAAAAAAATGTATGAAATGTATGCATTCACTACTGTAAGTCGCTCTGGATAAGAGCGTCTGCTAAATGACTAAAATGTAATGTAAATGTAATTTGCTGTGGAATGTGTGGTTGTTTCATGGGTGTGGTTTTGTGGTTCTGCAGCACACAGATGACAAGTCTGGGAAGGAGATCATCCTGGACGATACAGAGTGTCCTCTTCAGATCTTCAGAGACTGGCCCAACGACAGAGGTAGGACACCACAGCACTACGGGCCCAATCATACATTCAGATCCTGCTTGTATCTAAAGTTTTACAGCACCCCTTCCATTGACAGCATTGCATGATTTATACACAGCCAAAAGCTCATTTTAACTAATAGTGAATCTACACTGAACAAAAATAAAAACAACATGTTAAGTGTTGGTTCCATGTTTTATGAGCTGAAATAAAAGATCCCAGAAATTTTCCATAAGCACAAAAATATTAGTTTTGTTAAATTTTGTGTACATTCCTGTTTGTGAGCATTTCTCCTTTGAAAAGCTAATCCATCCACCTGACAGGTGTGGCATATCAAGAGGCTGATTAAACAGCATGGTTGTTACACAGTTGCACCTTGTGCTGGGGACAATAAAAGGCCATAAGCTACGGACAACAACATTGCATTTGATTGATTTGACAATTTGAATGCACAAAATTAATATCACGAGACCCTGAGGCCCGTTGTGACACCCATTTAAAAGAAAACGTTATCTGTGCGCAGCAGATGCATATCTGTATTTCCAGTCATGTGAAATCCATAGATTTGGGCCTAATGAATTGCATGTTGCGTTGAGGATAGTCCATTGTCTGTAAGGATTGTATTGTTTTTATCTGAAATCCCCTGTCTATACTGCCCTCGCCTGGTAGCTCTGGGTCATAACGCATGTGGTGTTTCAGGGGACCTAGTGTTCCAGCTGAAGAAGAGACCTCCAGACTACGTGCCAAAGAAGGGCCGCAAGCCAGAGGACAAGGGCCCCAGGGGGAAGGGCATGGACGTGCCCCTGCATGGGTCTCTACCCCCAGAGAAACTGCCTTACCTGGTGGAGCTCAGCCCAGGTGCGTCATACACACGCACTGCAGATCACATATATATGTAGACACACACACACTGTTGAACAAGAACACACACACACACACATTCCCAGCCGATGCCAAATGCTGGCGTGTACAGAACTGCAGTATGTAAGACAGTTAATTCTACTCACATAGCTAACAGAACAGTATAATCACTGTGATTGCGCATTGACATTCACACACCAGTAGAGGAATGGTAGGCAATATGGACCAAACCTGATGCCCTGAACTCTCTTGTCTTCTAACAAGGTAAGTGAGGTGGGCCCTAGAAGCATCTCTTGCCAAGTCGACTGTACCTAGGCTTGGGCGGTATCCAGATTTTCAAATCGTCATACCATCCTTCTCTCATACCGGGATTTAGGGTATTACCGGCATAGCACACAGGGGGCGCTAAAAACGCAAGAAAAGCCCATTTGGACCGCTATTACCAGAATGCTAACAAAATTAGCACCAACTAATAGCGAACTCACATAGAAGCTGTTAGATAAATGCTAATGCGCGAAAACGAACTTAACCCCTGTGCGGCCTCGGGACGGACATCCAGCGAAAAATCCTATCGCCATTAGCATAACAAAATGTAATTTTTTTAAAAATTCCATTTTTTTTTTCTAATTATATCGTTTTATAGATACACCTCTCCTGAATCGAACCACGTTGTCCGATTTCAAAAAGGCTTTACAGCAAAAGCAAAACATTAGATTATGTTAGAGGAGTATATCGTAAAAGTAGCCACATAGCCATTTTCCGACCAACCACATGCATCACAAATAACCAAAAAACAGCTAAATGCAGCACTAACCTATTACAAACTTCATCAGATGACACACCTAGGACATCATGTTACACAATGCATGCATTCTTTTGTTCGATAAAGTTCATATTTATATATAAAAACAGCATTTTACGTCGGTGCGTAACGTTGACTAACTATTTTCCCTCAAATGCATCCGGTGAAACAGTGCTACAATTTACTAAATTACTATTCGAAAACATTTTTAAAATGTAATATTGTCATTCTAAGATTTATAGATGAGTATCTCTTGAAAGCACCTGTAATGCCAGATTTAAAAATAACTTTACTGGGTAATCACACTTTGCGATAAAAGGGGATGCGATACTCATAGGTCTGTAAATATAGGTCTGCGCCATCTTGGAACAATCGCATATCACATCTAGTTTTCTATACTATTGTCAATAATCCCTTACCTTTGGTTGTCTTCATCAGAAAGCACTTCCAGGCATCCCAGGTCCACAACAAATGTATTTTCGTTCGAAAAAATTACTCCTTTATGTTCCAAGAGCTTGTTCTTGTTAGCGCGTCTGAAGGCTGATCCAAATGCTCCGTCGGCCGCGGGACAGCTATTTAGAGAAAATTCATTTTTTTCCCATTTAGGTTCGTTCAAACATGTCAAACGTTGTATAACATAAATCTTCAGGGCCTTTTTCAACAAGAGAGCCAATAAGATTCGAGGGGGACGATTGCATTGTGTTTCAAAACGTTTCGAAAGGGGAGGGAAGCCAGGGCCGCCGGCGTCATACTGGTGATGGCCCTCCTCATGTGACCAAAATTCAACAGCGTCTCATTCATTCAGTTTTAACAGTAGGAGACTCAAACCACTTTGTAAAGACTGGGGACATGTAGTGGAAGCAATAGGAAGTGCTCAATGAACCATTGCTCACTGTGTGAATTACAGGCAAAGATGTGAAGTTGAGTCCACAATTCAGAATTCCACATCCTGTTACGATCGGTCTCGGGGTTTTGACTGCCATATGAGTTCTGTTATACTCACAGACACCATTCAAACAGTTTTAGAAACTTTAGGGTGTTTTCTATCCACAAGTATTAATTATATGCATATCCTAGCTTCTGAGTTTGAGTAGGAGGCCGTTTAAAATGGGCACAAATTTTTTTCAAAAATCGCTGTAGCGCCCCCTATCCTAGGGGAACGCCAAGAGGTTAAAAGAATTGCAAGATGAGCAAATCCAGCTCATAAAGTTTTACAAGCACAGCTAGTGTAGCTACCGAATCACTTTCGGTGAGTGTGGACATTTACAAGCAAAAGTGAACGAGGCAAATTGTGCAAATGAACAAAGTTGTGATGCATGCTTTTCTGAAGGAAAAGCAGCATATGTACACAGAAGAACAGAGGGGAAAAAACACTATGAAGGACCGGAAAAAATGGCCGCTGTACAGAACTTATCCATAGCTTTTTGCATCCAAGTGTAACTTCATCACCTGGTGTGCTGCACAGCAGAGACTCATCGATAGAGAACGCTATGGACTGACTAGCTCCCGCTTTCTCCCGTTGTGCTATTTACAAACAAACATGTGACTGGCTCAACTGGTCTGGGGAACTATGGAAAGCTTCATGATGTAAAATAGTGTGACAGGTGAAATGAAGTTGCACAAGTTGACTGCAGGTATTAACTTAAGTAGCTACAAATATTCACATTTATTGAAAACTTCAAATAAATAGGTTTGATAGTATTGAAAAACCATCCTTTTGCTTTTTCTAAATACTCCATTATGCGGAATACTTCCCAAGCCTAACTGTCCTCGCGGAAGACACATTTCAGTTGAATGTGTTCAGTTGTACAACTGACTAGGTATCCCCCTTTCCCACCAAGAGAATGCTTTCAGGACTACAGTAGCTGCTGCTCGTATTGCCTAGGTCAGGGATGGGCAACTTTGATTGGGGTTTTAGGCTGGGTTTCTGTACAGCACTTTGAGATATCAGCTGATGTGAGAAGGGCTATATAAATACATTTGATTTGATTTGATGGGGGTGGGGGCCACAAAAAACATGGAACTCATCATTAGGAGTCTGGGTACCCCCCCGAACAGCAAAGATATTTTTTTTTAGTACATTTTGTACAATTCTACATATTTTGTTAGGGTGGAGGAAAATGTTAGCAGTTTTTAATATTTATTTATTTATTTCACCTTTATTTAACCAGGTAGGCAAGTTGAGAACAGGTTCTCATTTACAATTGCAACCTGGCCAAGATAAAGCAAAGCAGTTCGACAACATACAACAACAGAGTTACACATGGAGTAAAACAACATACAATCAATGATGCAGTACAAAAAAATAAGACTATATACAATGTGAGCAAATGATGTGAGATAAGGGAGGTAAAGGCAATAAAAGGCCATGGTGGCAAAGTAAATAAAGTATAGCAAGAAAAACACTGGAATGGTAGATTTGTAGTTTGAAGAAAGTTCAAAGTTAAAATATAAATAATATGGTGCAAAGGAGCAAAATAAATAAATACAGTAGGGGAAGAGGTAGTAGTTTGGGCTAAATTATAGATGGGCTATGTACAGGTGCAGTGATCTGTGAGCTGCTCTGACAGCTGGTGCTTAAAGCTAGTGAGGGAGATAAGTGTTTCCAGTTTCAGAGATTTTTGTATAACTAATGATATAACTAATGATATAATGATATAAGTAATGATCAATGTGCATGGGTAATTTGACCATGCTTACTACAGGTTTAGATAGTCTATTGTCCAGCTAACTTACCGATCACCCCCCAAACCATAGCTGACATGGGCTAATTGACTAACTGCTGATGCACAACCACATTTTGAAGTAGCACCAGTGTTGAGACCCTGGCTGAGTCCCCCTCCCTCTACAAAAGGCGCGGGCCACCAGTTGCCCATCCCTGGCCTAGGTGTTGGGTCCAGTGTGTGTCCAGTACGATGGTCAGTCCTCACTGATGGGCTGCCTGTTTCCACTGACCCCCTCTCCCCTCTCTCCATGCTCCCCTGACCAACCTTACAACCATGCAGTGTACTAACCCTGTCTCTCAGAACCATTTTTAACCTCCTCAGGGATTTCATTAGTAGTTAAAAGATTTGAAGGTTTGCATATATTGCCACAAAAGAGTGTGTCTCCCAGGCAAGAGTTCTCTGCTCTTTCTGCAGGAAAGTGATTCAAGGATTGTGGAGGGTTTAGGTGAAGGCTGTGTGTGTTAGTGTGGATTCTGGGATTTGTTTTATTGGTGATTATTACTGTGAGTGTGTGAGGCGAAGAAGGGCGCTGCGTTTTCTCCTCGGTGCAACATTTACACCCCATGCTGTGTCTTCTCTCTCCTGGCTTCCTGTGGTGTGTTCTGTTTGTCGCTACTGCTGTGTCTTACTGCTGTGTCTTACTGCTGTGTCTTACTGCTGCCGCCTCTGCATGTCTGCTCACCTAGGGAGGGGGAATCACTATGGCTACTACACCTATCGGCACCACGAAGGTAAACCTACCGACCCACGCCTCTCCTCCTCTCCACCACCACACCCATCTACTGCTGTGTTTCTCTGGATAGAAGTTGTGGGAGAACCTGCCCTTAAGTACAGATCTAGGATCAGATTACCCTGAAGATGATTGGTTATTCTAGTTTTGACCATTCTAGTGATGGCAAAGGATCTGACCCTGTATCAGTGGTTAGGTGTTAGGGTCAACTCCTACCCGATCTCTGAAGTTTCCCTTTGGCATTGATCTAGGATCAGCTTCTCCTCCCCAAATGCTCACTATAACAATTCCGTGAAATGAAACCTTAGATCAGTGTCTGTGGGCAACTGAATGCTACTGGCCTGAATGCCTTGTTGATCAGTGGCTCAGCCAATCAGAGCAGGGCCTCACTATCTAGGACGGGACCTTAAGTCCACTGCACTAAGCCACGTTTAGGGCCCCTGCCAGACATTATTGAGCTTAGCAAGTGCTTTTTGCAAATGAGGATTTTCGCAAAACCCATAGGCTTTTCAGAAGGTCCATGTTTTTCCCACCCTTGTTAACTAATTTGCTGCTTTGCTTTTACTAAAATCTGTTTTTACTAATCAAAATACACAGATTATCTGGTCTACTGGTAGTTGTTATGACAACATGGTTTTGTATGTCTATTTCCCCTCTTATGTATTTTGTGTGTGAAGTGTACGACTCTGTCATGTGTTGGTAAAAATCTCCCTCTGTGCTCTGTCATGTAGTTAGTGAGTGTGTGTGTGTGTGTCCCTCCCTGTGTGGAGTGAGTGAGTGAGTGAGTGTGAAATCTACGACTCTGTCATGTGTTGGTAAAAATCTCCCTCTGTGCTCTGTTATGTAGTGAGTGAGTGAGTGAGTGTGTGTGTGTCCCTCCCTGTGTGGTGTGTGTGTGTGTGTGTGTGTCCCTCCCTGTGTGTGTGTGTGTGTGTGTGTGTGTGTGTCCCTCCCTGTGTGGTGTGTGTGTCCCTCCCTGTGTGTGTGTGTGTGTGTGTGTGTGTGTGTGTGTGTGTGTGTGTGTGTGTGTGTGTCCCTCCCTGTGTGGAGTGTGTGTGTGTCCCTCCCTGTGTGGAGTGTGTGTGTGTCCCTCCCTGTGTGGAGTGAGTGTGTGTGTGTCCCTCCCTGTGTGGAGTGAGTGTGTCTGTGTGTCCCTCCATATTGTGAGTACTGACTGTCTCCTGGTCTCCACCATAGTGTGTGTGTGTGTCTCCATATTGGGAGTACTGACTGTCTCCTGGTCTCCACCATAGTGTGTGTGTGTCTCCATACTGTGAGTACTGACTGTCTCCTGGTCTCCACCATAGTGTGTGTGTGTGTGTGTGTCTCCATATTGTGAGTACTGACTGTCTCCTGGTCTCCACCATAGTGTGTGTGTGTGTGTGTGTCTCCATATTGTGAGTACTGACTGTCTCCTGGTCTCCACCATAGTGTGTGTGTGTGTGTCTCCACATTGTGAGTACTGACTGTCTCCTGGTCTCCACTGTAGACGGCTCAGACTCCAGGGACAAACCGAAGCTCTACCGTCTGCAGCACAGTGTGACTGAGGTGGGCTCAGACACGACAGACGACGGCTCCATCCAGGTAAGGACCTGCCCTTCGTCTGTGACTCTGCCTGTGACTCTGCCTGTGACTCTGCCTGTGACTCTGCCTGTGACTCTGCCTGTGACTCTGCCTGTGACTCTGCCTGTGACTCTCTGTCTGTCTCTGTCTGTCTCTGTCTGTCTCTCTGTCTGTCTCTCTGTCTGTCTGTCTCTCTGTCTGTCTGTCTGTCTGTCTGTGTCTCTGACTCTGTCTGTATGTCTCTGTCTCTGTCCTCTGTCTGTGTCCTCTGTCTGTGTCTCTGTGTGTCTGTGGTCACATGCTACATTGATGTAGCTGTAAATTACGATGGCAGACTGGACAGCTAGTTAGCTGAGCTGAAGGTGTCTCCTCTCCTCCAGCTGTTTGGTCCAGGTATCCTGCCCCACCACTGTAAACTGATGCACACGGAGGGTTTGGTGACAGTGACACCACACAGTCTGGAGGCTGAGACCTACGTGGACGGCCAGCGTGTCACCGAGACCACCGTGCTGCGAAGCGGAGCCACACTGCAGTTCGGAGCCTCCCATGTCTTCAAGTTTGTGGACCCCAGCTACGACCACAGCATGGGCAAGGGAGGGCCCGGACCAATGATGAGAGGAAGGCACAAGTCAGGGTAGGTGGGGTGAGGGGTGTTGGTGCTAGCACACACACATATACACACACACACACACACACACACACACACACACACACACACACACACAAACACAAACCGTGGCCGCAAGAAGATTTTTTATTTTATTTATAAAGATCCCCATTAGCCGACACCAATGGTGACAGTCAGTCTCTCCTCAACTCTTAGCCAAGACAGACTGGCATGCATAGTGTTAATATTAGCCGTCTGATTTACAATGAAGAGCAAGACGTGCTGCTCTGTTCTGGACCAGCTGCAGCATAACTAGGTCTTTCTTTGCAGCACTTGACCATATGACTGGACAATAATCAAGATAAAACTAGAGCCTGCAGGACTTGCTTTGTGGTGTCAAAAAATCTGAGCATCTCTTTATTACGGGCAGACCTCTCCATCTTTACAACCAAGATGGGTTTGGAGGGGGATTATTTATTTTTAGGGGGTGCTGTGGCACCCTCAACCCCCTTAATTCCCGTGGATTTGACACACACACACCCACACACTTGCAGTGGCCTACAAATGTAGACACATTTGGAAAGCTAGCTCACTCATCTCAGTGGTGATGACAGGAATGGCTGTGAATGGGACAGGAAGCAGCGGAGACCTGCTGAAACCAGTGTCATCAGTCCCAGGATGCATCTCTCAGCTGCCTGACTGAACAGCACAATGGTGGCTCTCATCTCTGTGTGTTCTGAACACGCCCTGACAGCACAGCTTCCTGTTTACACATAGCTGCCAGCCACCAGAGATGACATGTGCATCCCTATTGGAACCTGTTACTCACGCCTCTAGGAAGAGGGGACGCAACACCCTGCTACAACTAAACTCTAGTGTGAAAGAGGTATGGGACCGTAGGTGAGTAAGGATGACAAAAGGCAGAGAATTACCGTTTACAAGGAATTTATTCCGTTACATGGTAATTTGGGGGAAAAGGGGCTGGACAGAACCAAAGCAAAGAAAGTAAATATCAAAGCCCCCTCCTGCCTACCCACCACCACCTGGTGCACTAACCAAAATACAGAGGGTGGTCCGCCCAGGTCTTACCTAGTGTGCATAGACAGGTTATGTATGCCCGCAGGCCTAGGTGCCTTCCCCTTCCCCCCCTGCGAACAAATGAAACAGAATAACACAAAGTAACAATTCCAATAATCAAAAACACAGTTCTATTGGCACAAACATACCTCAAATCAGCGGCTACACAATACTTAACAAAACTCTGAACAACACAGAATTGACCAATTAGCTCCCCAGCAACAATCAACACAGGACACTCTCATGTCTGTTAGCAACAACCAACATAATAACCCTTAGCCATCAGCCTCCTCTCTCAGCTATCATCTCTCTCTCTGAGCAACAGAACACTGGCTTATGCAGCTGGAGAAGGAGTCTGTAATGGGATACAGCTGGAGGAGGAGTCTGTAATGGGATACAGCTGGAGGAGGAGTCTGTAATGGGATACAGCTGGAGGAGGAGTCTGTAATGGGATACAGCTGGAGGAGGAGTCTGTAATGGGATACAGCTATATCCTGACTAGGGGGCGTGGTCAGCTCTCCAATTAGCAATGGGGGCCGACCAATCAGCTGCTTGGGGAAATTCAGGAAGCCATCCTGAAACACACATACAAATACACAAACCACAACACAGAAACTGGGGAATGTAACAGAACCTTATTCCCTATATAGTGCACTACTTTTAACTAGAGCCCTGTGGGTCCTGGTGAAAACAAATGTACTTTAAAGGGAATAGAGTGCCATTTAACCCAGCCATGGCCTACCTGCTAGTCATTCTGGTCTAGAACCCTGTGGCCTCAGCACACCAACTATCTTCTGATAGGTGAAGCTTTAGTCAGAGCCTATATCCTGTCAGGTATCCTACCCACCTCTACGGCTCAGGCTTTACTGCTCTCTGTCTGCTCAATTCCATTTGCAGGATTCTGACCTTCTCAAAGGTGTGTTAGTTTGTGTGTGTGTGAGAGAGATTCATTCCCTGGGGTTGGGATGTGACTCCAAGCCCGTAGTTGACCACATCGCTGCCGTGGAAACAGATGCCACGTGGGCGGGAGGGGGAGGAGCCTTCTGGGTGCAGCAAGTTTAGCTCTAATTTAACTCTGGCTGCAGAGAGAGAGAGGAGGTAGGGAGAGAGAGAGAGGAGGTAGGGAGAGAGAGAGAGGAGGTAGGGAGAGGTAGAGGAGGTAGGGAGAGAGAGAGAGAGGAGGTAGGTAGGGAGAGAGAGAGAGAGGTAGGTAGGGAGAGAGAGAGAGGAGGTAGGGAGAGAGAGAGGAGGTAGGGAGAGAGAGAGAGAGGTAGGAGAGAGAGAGA
>NW_021823384.1:42500-44746 GCF_901001165.1 Salmo trutta | reverse complement strand
GTGATGGGGGAAACCTCTCTTTTCTGTGGGTGTGTCCTCTGAAGAGGTCTGTGTGATGGGGGAATGTGTCCTCTCTGTAAAGGTCTGTGTGATGGGGATGTGTCCTCTCTGTAGAGGTCTGTGTGATGGGAATGTGTCCTCTCTGTAAAGGTCTGTGTGATGGGGATGTGTCCTCTCTGTAGAGGTCTGTGTGATGGGAATGTGTCCTCTCTGTAAAGGTCTGTGTGATGGGGTGATGTGTCCTCTCTGTAAAGGTCTGTGTGATGGGGTGATGTGTCCTCTCTGTAGAGGTCTGTGTGATGGGGATGTGTCCTCTCTGTAAAGGTCTGTGTGATGGGGATGTGTCCTCTCTGTAAAGGTCTGTGTGATGGGGATGTGTCCTCTCTGTAAAGGTCTGTGTGATGGGGATGTGTCCTCTCTGTAAAGGTCTGTGTGATGGGATGTGTCCTCTATGTAAAGGTCTGTGTGATGGGGATGTGTCCTCTCTGTAAAGGTCTGTGTGATGGGGATGTGTCCTCTCTGTAAAGGTCTGTTTGATGGGGATGTGTCCTCTCTGTAAAGGTCTGTGTGATGGGGATGTGTCCTCTCTGTAAAGGTCTGTGTGATGGGGATGTGTCCTCTCTGTAAAGGTCTGTGTGATGGGGATGTGTCCTCTCTGTAAAGGTCTGTGTGATGGGGATGTGTCCTCTCTGTA
This sequence comes from Salmo trutta, assembly GCF_901001165.1. Taxonomy (NCBI): domain Eukaryota; kingdom Metazoa; phylum Chordata; class Actinopteri; order Salmoniformes; family Salmonidae; genus Salmo; species Salmo trutta. Next base: position 44,052 of record NW_021823384.1, on the reverse strand, counting down.
AAGGTCTGTGTGATGGGGATGTGTCCTCTCTGTAAAGGTCTGTGTGATGGGGATGTGTCCTCTCTGTAAAGGTCTGTGTGATGGGGATGTGTCCTCTCTGTAAAGGTCTGTGTGATGGGGATGTGTCCTCTCTGTAAAGGTCTGTGTGATGGGGATGTGTCCTCTCTGTAAAGGTCTGTTTGATGGGGATGTGTCCTCTCTGTAAAGGTCTGTGTGATGGGGATGTGTCCTCTCTGTAAAGGTCTGTGTGATGGGGATGTGTCCTCTCTGTAAAGGTCTGTGTGATGGGGATGTGTCCTCTCTGTAAAGGTCTGTGTGATGGGGATGTGTCCTCTCTGTAAAGGTCTGTGTGATGGGGATGTGTCCTCTCTGTAAATGTCTGTGTGATGGGGATGTGTCCTCTCTGTTAAGGTCTGTTTGATGGGGGGATGTGAGACATACTGTACTGTAACAACACAGGGAGCATCATACCCTGCCTTCTCCATGTCTTCTCCCTGTATTCCTCCTACCTTCTCCCTGCCTTCTCCATGACCTTCTCCCTGCCTTCTCCCTTGCCCTCTACCTGCCATATCCATTTTTTCTCCCTCTTCTCCCTATCTTCTCCCTGCCTTCTCCCTGCACTCTCCCTTGCCCTCTACCTGCCTTCTCCATATCTTCTCCCTATCTTCTCCCTGCCTTCTCCCTGCACTCTCCCTTGCCATCTACCTGTCTTCTCCCTTCCTTCTCCATGCCATCTTCCGGCCTTCTCCCTGCACTCTCCCTCTTTGCTAATTGTCCTTTTACAGCACACATTTGACTCTTGATGGGTTCCCCACCCCCCACACATTTGACTCTTGATGGGTTCCCCACCCCCCACACATTTGACTCTTGATGGGTTCCCCACCCCCCACACATTTGACTCTTGATGGGTTCCCCACCCCCCACACATTTGACTCTTGATGGGTTCCCCACCCCCCACACATTTGACTCTTGATGGGTTCCCCACCCCCCACACATTTGACTCTTGATGGGTTCCCCACCCCCCCACACATTTGACTCTTGATGGGTTCCCCCCCACACACACCAACACACATAATGCCCAGGTGGAAGTTACCAACTTAGAGCGGTTCTTCAGGTCAGCATGACCTGGACAAAAGTACAGCCTCTCGTATACATGTCTCTCTCTCTCAATTCAATTCAAAGGGCTTCATTGGCATGGGAAACATATGTTTTCATTGCCAAAGAAAGTGAAATAAAAAATAAAAAATGTACAGTAAACATTACACATAAATATGGGTTGTATTTACAATGGTGTTTGTTTTTCACTGGTTGCCCTTTTCTTGTGGCAACAGGCAACAAATATTGCTGCTGGGATGGCACACTGTGGCATTTCACCCAGTAGATATGGGATTTTATCATAATTTGGTTTGATTTAGAATTCTTTGTGGATCTGTGTAATCTGAGGGAAATATGTGTCTCTAATATGGTCATACATTTGGCAGGAGTTTAGGAAGTGCAGCTTAGTTTCTACCTCATTTTGTGGACAGTGTGCACATAGTCTGTCTTCTCTTGA
>NW_021823384.1:0-40000 GCF_901001165.1 Salmo trutta | reverse complement strand
ACACACACATGTTCTCCTAGTGTGTGACGGTGGAATGTTAGTCTTTGAAGATAAACCAGGTTTTCCTCCTAAAGCAGTAACAGTGGAATGCTGATGAGCTAATAATTACTGCCAGATCAACAAAATACCATATTACTTATAAGTGTCTTATTGTTAAGTCATTAATGTTATAAATGACTTGACGTTAACAGATGTAAACACTCCAGTCACGCTGAGGTGAGGGACAACATAAAGACAGGATGCAGAGAAAGAGGGACAGTGATTGGTTGTGGTTGGTGGATAATAGACAGATCTGGATACAGCCGGTCTCTACTCTTCCACCAGATTTATTTTGATGGAGGCCCAGTGGAGAGTCTAATCTGTTGTTGACAGAGTTGTAATTGAATGATTCCTGGTAGGTGTGTGTGTGTGGTTCTTTTGTGTTGCGCTGGTGTCTGCAAAGAGGGGTGTGACTGTATGAAGGGCAGTGGGTGTAGGGAGACATGGGATACAAAGTGGTGTGTTTCTTGTTTTCATGGGACTGTGTGTGTGTGTGTTTGTGTGTGTGTGTGTGTGTGTGTGTGTGTGTGTGTGTGTGTGTGTGTGTGTGTGTGTGTGTGTGTGGGGTAGATTGTCGACGGTGAGGTTAGCATCACAAAGGGTGCCAGTCCCCTGGTGAGGTTGGGTTGTCTGGCGCTTGGGTGTGTTTGTGCGTCGGTGTCTGGTGTGTGCGTTGGCAGTTGGTCAGACTGATTGTGATGGTAATATACTAGCCTTTGGCTGCTTGTCTGAATGCGAGGCCAATTTGCATTACCTTTGTAGAGTTTGGCTCAGAATAACCTGTGTGCAATATGTTATTCGTCATTCTGTTTCTGTTTCTGTCTGTATCTGTCTGTATCTGTGTCTGTCTGTCTGTATCTGTGTCTGTCTGTCTGTATCTGTGTCTGTCTGTTTCTGTGTCTGTCTGTTTCTGTGTCTGTCTGTTGCTGTTTCTGTGTCTGTCTGTTGCTGTTTCTGTGTCTGTCTGTTGCTGTTTCTGTGTCTGTCTGTTTCTGTGTCTGTCTGTCTGTATCTGTGTCTGTCTGTTTCTGTGTCTGTCTGTTTCTGTGTCTGTCTGTTTCTGTCTGTCTGTTTCTGTCTGTCTGAGTCTGTTTCTGTCTGTCTGTCTGTTTCTGTGTTTATGTTTCTGTGTTTATGTGTCTGTCTGTCTGAGTCTGTTTGTTTCTGTCTGTCTGTGTCTGTTTGTTTCTGTCTGTCTGTTTCTGTGTCTGTTTCTATCTCTGTCTGTTTATATTTCTGTCTGTATCTGCATCTGTCTGTCTGTCTTTCTGTCTGTCTGTGTCTGTTTGTTTCTGTCTGTCTGTTTCTGTGTCTGTTTCTATCTCTGTCTGTTTATATTTCTGTCTGTATCTGCATCTGTCTGTCTGTCTGTCCTTCTGTCTGTCTGTGTCTGTTTGTTTCTGTCTGTCTGTGTCTGTTTCTATCTCTGTCTGTTTCTATTTCTGTCTGTATCTGTATCTGCGTCTGTCTGCGTCTGTCTGCGTCTGTCTGTCTGTCTGTCTGTCTGTCTGTCTGTCTGTCTGTCTGTCTGTCTGTCTGTCTGTCTGTCTGTCTGTCTGTCTGTCTGTCTGTCTGTCTGTCTGTCTGTCTGTCTGTCTGTCTGTCTGTCTGTCTGTCTGTCTGTCTGTCTGTCTGTGTTTCAGATTTGTGCACCATAGAAATGACTGGTAAACAATGTATTGTGTTATTTTGGAGTCACTTTTATTGTAAATAAGAATATAATATGTTTCTAAACACTTCTACATGAATGTAGATGCTGCCATGGTAATGGAACAGTCCTGAATGAATCTTGAATAATGAGTGAGAAAGTTAGACGCACAAATATCATACCCCCAAGACATGCTAACCTCTCACCATTATAATAACAGGGGAAGTTAGCATTTTATATCATTCCCCTAAGTCATGCTAACCTCTCACCATTACAAGGTTAGCATTTTTAGGTGGGTACTATATTTGTGCGTCTGTAACTTTGTGACTCATCATAATTTACGATTCATTCAGGTCGCATAATAAGTTGCATGAACTCACTCTGTGTGCAATAATAGTGTTTAACATGATTTTTGAATGACTACCTCATCTCTGTACCCCAAACATATAATTAACTGTAAAGTCCCTCAGTTAAGAAAACAGTCGAACACAGATTCAACCACAAAGACCAATGCCTCGCGAAGAAGGGCACCAATTGGTAGAAAAAAAAGTAGACATTGAATATACCTTTGAGCATGGTGAAGTTATTAATTACACTTTGAATTGTGTATCAATACACCCAGTCACTTCAAAGATACAGGCGTCCGTCCTAAATCAGGCACCAGAGAGGAAGAAAACCTTTCAGGGATTTCACCATGAGGCCAATGGGGACTTTAAAACAGTTACCAAGTTTAATGGCTGTTAAAGGAGAAAACTGAGGATGGATCAACAACAATGTAGCTATTCCACAATACTAACCTAATTGACAGAGAATAAAAATATTCCAAAACATGCATCCAGTTTGCAACAAGGCAGTAAAATGATACTGCTTAAAATGTGACATTGCCATTAACTTTTTGTCCTGAATACAATGTGTTATGTTTGGGTCAAATACAATACAACACATTACTGAGTACCACTCTCCATATTTTCAAGCATAGTGGTGGCTGCATCATGTTATGGGTATGCTTGTAATCATTAAGGAGTTTTTCAAGATAAAAAATAAATGGATGGAACTAAGCACAGGCAAATTCCTAGAGGAAAACCGGGTTAATTCTGCTTTCCACCAGGCACTGGGAGATTAATTCGCCTTTCAGCAGGACAAGAATCTAAAACAAAAGGCCAAATCTTCACTGGAGTCGCTTACCAAGAAGACAGTGAATGTTCCTGAGTGGCCGAGTTACAGTTTTGACTTAAATCTACTTGAAAATCTGTGGTAAGACCTGAAAATAGTTGTCTAGTAATGATCATGTAACGGTTGTCCAAAGGAGTAGACCAAGGTGCAGCGTGGTAAGTGTTCATCTTGATATTTATTTTTACTCAGAACACTTAAACAAAATAATAAACAATGGTAAACGACCATCACGTCTTGCAGGCTTACCGAGCGGTACAAAAATAAGATCCCACAACTCAAGGAGGGAAAAAGGGCTGCCTAAGTATGGTTCCCAATCAGAGACAACGATAGGCAGCTGCCTCTGATTGGAAACGATACCTGGCCAAAACATAGAAATATAAAACATAGAATGCCCACCCCACACCCTGACCTAACAAAATAGAGAAATAAACCGTCTCTCTCAGGTCAGGGCGTGACAGATCAACAACCAATTTGACAGAGCTCTGAGAATTTTGAAAAGAGTAATGGGCAAATGTTGCACAATCCATGCGTAGAAAGACTTGCCCAGAAAGACTCACAGCTGTAATCACTGCCAAAGGTGTGCTTCTACATAGTATTGACTCAAGGGTGTAAATACTTATATAAATGAGGTATTTCTGTATTTTGTTTTCAATAAATTTGCTAACATTTAAAAAATAATAATCTATGTCATTATGGGGTATTGTGTGTAGATGGGTGAGGAAAAAATATATTTAATCCATTTTGAATTCAGGCTGTAACACAACAACATGTGGAATAAGTCAAGGGGTATAAATACTTTCTGAATACACCCCTCCATATGAGGGGTGTAGTTTCAGCTAAACCTCGGGTATTCCCTGCAAGGAATTTGTATACAACAGAAGCTCATTTACTACATTTCTACACAACAAACTCTAAAATGCTGTTTTTGGAACAGCAAAAACAAGCAAAATTGACTCCAGCCATTATCACCTTGAATGAGTCCTTCACCTCAGTCGATAGGGGACTTAACATTTTACAAACACATGCCACACAGCAATTAGCTGCTACTGTATGCACTAACTCAGCACCGGAATAAAAACACAAGTTTAGTTTCATGTCAAGTCAAACAGCAGTTACCTAGCCATGGACCATCTACTACAGCCATCTTCCATCGCTGCACTGTTTTGAGAGAAATGTTGCGCTGTTCAGTGTAGCTACGTCGGTGGGCGCCATACCTCAGTGCTCTCAGCCAGCTGGGCAAATAGCCTGCCTGTTAGCTCTGAGCCGTCTGCATGGTCCTAAAGTCAGCCCGCTAATCCCGTTTAACTGTATTTGCCTATTAGTCGGGATTGGAATGATATGAGTAGCTTATTTTAAAGTGTTGGTGTTGAGCTAGGGTATAGCGACTGCCATACTCTGCCATACTCAATTAACATTCTCCACACTGAACTAAACACATTTGTCTCTATACTCAAACATTTTGGATTTGAGGTCAAATAATTCATATGAGGTGACAGGACAGAATGTCACCTTTTATTTGAGGGTATTTTCATACATATCTGACGTTTAGAAATTAAAGTACTTTATGTATCTAGTCCCCCCATTTGAAGATTTGATAAGTATTTGTGCAAAGTATTTGCACTTAAACTGTATTAAAATAGTCAAACGTTTAGTATTTGGTCCCATATTCCTAGCATGCAATGTCTAGATCAAGCTTGTGACTCTACAATCTCGTTGGATGCATTCCGTTTGGTTGTGTTTTTTAATATGTTTTGCCCAATAGGAATTGAATGGTGAAAAATGACTGGAGTAATTTTCTTTATAAGTAAGTTGATAAGATGTTTCTGAACACTTCTAAATTAATCCTGATAATGCCATGATTAAGAAAATTCATGAATAATGATGAGTGAGATGCTGTTCAAAGTCTACCAGAAAACATGCTAACCTCATCATTACCAATAACAGGGGAGGTTATCATTTTGGGGGGGTGTGATTGTTGTGGCCCTGTATGCCTAACAACTCATCGTTATTCACAATCTATTCATGATTATCAATCATTTTTTCACCTAGTCAGCTCTGGGATTTGAACCAGCGATCTTTCAGTTAATGGCCCAATGCTTTTAACCACTAGGCTACCTGCTGCCCCATATATACCTGCCGTTTAAGCGATATATCATTCAACCATGTTTCTTTGTGGTTAAAGGTTAACTTACAATATGTTTGATCATTTTGACATTGCATCGTAACTTGTTTCTAAATATGTGTTGTAGATCAGCTTCCTGAAATGTGGCATTGAGTAATTGTAATTGTGTGTTTTATCCAAGTTGAAAACCTTTTTTGTTATTCTGGCATATTGATAAGGCGGTTCCATAACCTAATCATTTCACCCCTCTGTTTTACTTCACAGGTCTCCCAACCCATGTCTCCTTCAATAGCTAGGCTTGGGGAAAACTTATGCACTCCCAGAAAACATTGTATGGCTCTATTCTGAAAGAGTTTGCTGTTTTGGATTCTTTCAAACCCCAGATTTCAGGAGTTCAGAATAGGACACACACATGAATTATAGAGCTATGAATATGTACGATAGCCAAGGTCTAGACAGATTTTAAGTTGACCCCAATGCTCTACCAGCAGAATCTGTTATAGGTCTTTATACCCTCCTCAAAGGTCATACATTCATCAAAAAGGAATCTAAGGTATATACACGGAGTGTACAAAACATGATTAACATCTGATCTTTCCATGACATAGACTGACCAAGTGAATCCAGGTGAAAGCTATGATCCCTTATTGATGTCACTTGTTCAATCCACTTCTATCAGTGTAAATGAAGGGGAGGAGACAGGTTAAAGAAGGATTGTTAAGCCTTGAGACAATTGAGACATGGATTGTGTATGTGTGCTATTCAGAGGGTGAATGGGCAAGACAAAACATTTAAGTGCCTTTGAACTACTATGGTAGTAGGTGCCAGGCGCACCGGTTTGAGTCAAAAACTGCAACACTGCTGGGTTTTTCATGCTCAACAGTTTCCTGTATGTATCAAGAATGGTCAACCACCCAAAGGACATCCAGCCAACTTGACACAACTGTGGGAAGTATTGGAGTCATCATGGGCCAGCATCCCTGTGGAACGCTTTCATCACCTTGTAGAATCCATGCCCTGACACATTGAGGCTGTTCTGAGAGGGTGCAACTCAATATTAGGAAGGTGTTCGTATATGAGCAAGTGTAGTTTAGGGGCATTGTTCCTTAATTACAAAATCAAATAAAAAACCTGTGTGATCACGCTCTCCATAGGCGAGGTATGAATACTTCTTAGTTTACCCTTAATCTGGGTTTTACCTGGGTTTATCTTGGTTAATCATTCATCTCCATTTTGTACACCAGAGATTGACAGTGTTCAACATACCTTGCCGATCAAACTCACTCTGCAAGGATGACAATATAATCTGCATACGATAGTATCCCCAGGGTCATGTCATATAATTTAACTCCATGGTTAGCGTGCTTGATTTGCTGGGCCAAGTCATTTACCAAAATGGCAAACAAAGTTTGGGAAAGTACACTTCCTTGTTTGACTCCAAACAGAAACCATCCAGTCTTCAACTCATTTACCTGTATACAGGAGACGGGACCTCTACATTGAGATTTAATTGCATCCACACCAGCATTTATATGTTTAAAAGCAAGAAGATCTCTATTTACCCAAGCAAAGGCCTTTTGGAAATCAACAAAACATATGTAGGTTTACATTCTTGTAGTCTGGCTGTAATCACAGTGGATACAGTTTACAGTGCCTTCAGAAAGTGTTTATACCCATTGACACATTTTGTTGTGTTAGACTGAATAAAAAATGGATTAAATTGATTCTTTTTCTAACCCATCTACACACAATACCTTATAATGACAAAGTGAAAACATGTTTTATGACATTTTTGAAAATGTATTGAAAATTAAATTCAGAAATATCTCATTTACGTAAGTATTCACACACCTGAGTCAATACATGCTAGAATCACCTTTGGCAGCGATTACAGCTGTGAGTCTTTCTGGGTAGCTATCCACATCCTGGATTCTACAATATTTTCCCATCATTCTTTTCAAATGTATTCAAGCTCTGTCAAATTGGTTGTTGATGTAACATATACACTAGGAGTCAGGAAGCAGGTGCAGAAGGTGAGTTTAATAATAAGAAATATGAAAACTATTCAAAACAGGAGAAACGTACTCAACGGGAACAAAACCAATACTGCCTGAAGACTGAGGCTACTGAGGGCTAAATAAAGGGGAAGTAACCATGGTAATGATGAAGTTCAGGTGTGCATAACGATGGGATGCAGGTGTGCATAATGATGGTGTACAGGAACGCGTAATGTGGGTTGCCAGGACCAGTGGTTAGTAGACCGGCTACATCAAGCACCTGAGCGGGACAGCGGGAGCAGGCGTGACAGTTGATCGTTGCTAGACAACCATTTTCAAGTCTTGCCATAGATTTTCATGCAGATTTAAGTCAAAATTGTAACTCGGACACTCAGGAACATTCACTGTCTTCTTGGTAAGCAACTCCAGTGTAGATTTGGCCTTTTGATTTAAGTTGTTGTCCTGCTAAAAGGTGAATTAATCTCCCAGTGTCTGGTGGAAAGCAGACTGAACCAGGTTTTCCTCTAGGATTTTGCCTGTGCTTAGCTCTATTCCATTACATTTTTTTCCTGAAAAACTCCTTAACAATTACAAGCATACCCATAACATGATGCAGCCACCACTATGCTTGAAAAAAAGGGAGCACGGTACTCAATAATGTGTTGTATTGGATTTGCCCCAAACAAAACACTTTGTAATCAGGACAAAAAGTTAACTTACTTTGCCACATTTCTTGCAGTATTACTTTAGTGCCTTTTTGCAAACAGGATACATGTTTTGGAATATTTTTATTCTGCGTAGGCTTCCTTCTTTTCACTCTGTCAGTTAGGTTAGTTTTGTGGAGTAACTACAATGTTGTTGATCCATCCACAGTTTTCTCCTATAAAATCCCTGAGTGTCTTTCTTCCTTTCCGGCAACTGAGTTAGGAAGGATGCCTGTATCTTTGTAGTGACTGGGTGTATTGATACACCATCCAAAGTGTAATTAATAACTTCACCATGCTCAAAGGGATATTGAATGTTTGCTTTTTTACCCATCTACCAAAAGGTGCCCTTCCCCTTTCTCTTTATTTGCAAGCCATTGTAAAACCTCCCTGGTCTTTGTGGTTGAATCTGTGTTTGAAATTCACTGCTCTACTGAGGAACCTTACATATAATTATATGTGTGGGGTTCAGAGATGAGGTAATCATTAAAATATCATGTTAATAAATCGTCTTTGGGATCGGTGGGTCCCCTGCGGGACGGTTGAGCTTATGTAGGCTAATACGATTAGCATGAGGTTGTAAGTAACAACCAAATTTACCTGGACATAGACATATCTGATATTGGCAGAAATTGTAAATTATTGTTATTCTAACCTGCACTGTCCAGTTTACAGTAGCTATCACAGTGAAAGAATACCATGCTATTGTTTGAGGAGAGTGCACCATTTTGAACATGAAATGTTATTAATAAACAAATTAGGCACATTTGGGCAGTCTTGATACAACATTTTGAACATAAATGAAATGGTTCATTGGATCAGTCTAAAACTTTAGACATACACTGATGCCATCTAGTGGCCAAAATCTAATTTGCACCTGGGCTGGAATAATACATTATGGCCTTTCTCTTGCATTTCAAAGATGATGGTACACAAAAAATACAAAAGAAAGGTTGTTTTTTTGTTGGTATTATCTTTTACGAGATCTATTGTGTTATATTCTACTACATTCCTTTCACATTTCCATAAAATTCAAAGTGTTTCCTTTCAAATGGTACCAAGAATATGCATATCCTTGCTTCAGGGCCTGAGCTACAGGCAGTTAGATTTGGGTATGTCATTTTAGGCAAAACATTTTTAAAAAGGGGCTAATCCTTAACAACCTCTTACATCTAGACGTTCCGCTAGCGGAACATCGCTCCAATATCCAATGATAGGGCGTGGCGCAAAATACAAACTCCTCGAAAATCCGAAAACTTCCATTTTTCAAACATATGACTATTTTACAGCATTTTAAAGACAAGACTCTCCTTTATCTAACCACACTGTCCGATTTCAAAAAGGCTTTACAACGAAAGCAAAACATTAGATTATGTTAGGAGAGTACCCAGCCAGAAATAATCAGACACCCATTTTTCAAGCTAGCATATAATGTCACAAAAAACAAAACCACAGCTAAATGCAGCACTAACCTTTGATGATCTTCATCAGATGACACTCCTAGGACATTATGTTATACAATACATGCATGTTTTGTTCAATCAAGTTCATATTTATATCAAAAACCAGCTTTTTACATTAGCATGTGACGTTCAGAACTAGCATTCCCACCGATCACTTCCGGTGAATTTACTAAATTACTCACGATAAACGTTCACAAAAAACAAAACAATTATTTTAAGAATTGTAGATACAGAACTCCTTTATGCAATCGCAGTGTCCGATTTTAAAATAGCTTTTCGGTGAAAGCACATTTTGCAATATTCTGAGTAGATAGCTCGCCATCACGGGCTAGCTAATTTGACACCCACCAAGTTTGGTACTCACCAAACTCAGATTTACTATAAGAAAAATTGGATTACCTTTGCTGTTCTTCATCAGAATGCACTCCCAGGACTTCTACTTCAACAACAAATGTTGGTTTGGTTCCAAATAATCCATAGTTATATCCAAATAGCGGCGTTTTGTTCGTGCGTTCAAGACACTATCCGAAGGGTGACGCGCGGACGCGTATCGTGACAAAAAATTTCAAAATATTCCATTACCGTACTTCGAAGCATGTCAAACTCTGTTTAAAATCAATTTTTATGCGATTTTTCTCGTAAAATAGCGATAATATTCCGACCGGGAATCGTTGTTTTCGTTCAAAGACTGATAATCTAAAATGGACTCTTCACGTGCATGCGCACACCCGTCTCATTGTTCTCAGATCGACCACTATCCAAATGCGCTACTGTTTTTCAGCCATGGACTGCAAAGTCATCATTCAACGTTCTGGCGCCTTCTGAGAGCCTATGGGAGCCTTAGAAAGTGTCACGTTACAGCAGAGATCCTCTGTTTTCAATAAAGAGAATAAAGAAGGCCAAGAAATGGTCAGAGAGGGCACTTCCTGTTTGGAATCTTCTCAGGTTTTGGCCTGCCATATGAGTTCTGTTATACTCACAGACACCATTCAAACAGTTTTAGAAACTTTAGGGTGTTTTCTATCCAAATCAAACAATTATATGCATATTCTAGTTTCTGGGCAGGAGTAATAAACAAATTAAATCGGGTACGTTTTTTATCCGGACGTGAAAATACTGCCCCCTATCCATAACAGGTTAACTTATGGCTCAAATCCCGTTAACGGGATCGGTTTGACAACATCCGGTGAAATGGCAGAGCGCCAAAATTATTACAAATATTTAACTTTCATACATTCACAAGTGCAATACACCAAATTAAAGCTGAACTTCTTGTTAATCTAGCCACCGTGTCAGATTTCAAAAAGACTTTACGGCGAAAGCAAACCATGCTATTATCTGAGGACAGCACCCCATCAAACAAACACAGACAAACATATTTCATCAAGCCAGGCGCGACACAAAACTCAGAAATAACGATATAATTCATGCCTTACCTTTGACGAGCTTCTTCTGTTGGCACTCCAATATGTGCCATAAACATCACAAATGGTCCTTTTGTTCAATTAATTCCGTTGTTATATATCCAAAATGTCAATTTATTTGGTGCGTTTGATCCAGAAAAACACCGGTTCCAACTAGCGCAACATTACTACAAAATATCTCATAAGTTACCTGTAATCTTTGTCCAAACATTTCAAACAACTTTCCTAATACAACTTTAGGTATTTTTTTACGTAAATAATCGATAAAATTTAAGACGGGATAAACTGCGTTCAATACCGTAGGAAAACAAAAGCGTGCTTTTCAGGTCACACGCCTCTATCAAACAGTACACTTCACTCTCCCCTCGTTCTGAACAGGGCTACTTCTTCATTACACAGAGGAAAAACATCACCCAGTTTCTAAAGACTGTTGACATCCAGTGGAAGTGATAAGAACTGCAAGCAACTACCTTAGAATTCTAGATTCTCAATGAAATGCCATTGAAAAAAGAGTGACCTCAAAAAAAATAGTTCCTGGATGGTTTGTCCTCGGGGTTATACTCACAGACATCATTCAGTTTTAGAAACTTTAGAGTGTTTTCTATCCAAATCTACCAATTATATGCATATCCTAGCTTCTGGGCCTGAGTAGCAGCCAGTTTACTTTGGGCACACTTTTCATCCGGACGTGAAAATAGCGCCCACCAAGCCATAAGAAGTTTCAACACTATTATTGGACACAGAGTCAGTCCATGCAACTTATTATGTGATTTGTTAAGCACATTTTTACTCCTGAACTTATTTAGGCTTACTAAACAAACAGGTTGAATACTTATTGACTCAAGACATTTCAGCTTTTCATTTGTAATTCATTTGAAAAATAAAAAAAACATGCTTTCACTTTGACATTATGGGATGTTGTGTGTAGGCCAGTGACAATTTGTTTTCAATTTAATCTATTTTAAATTCAAGCTGTAACAAAACAAAATGTGGAAAAAGTCAAGGGGTGTGAATACTTTCTGAATGCAGTGTAAATCTATACAAGCCATGTTTTACGAAACCCATTCTGCTCAAGTACAAGTAATTCTGACATTTCCAAATACTGAGTCAACCTGTTGTTTAGCATCCCAGAGTATAACATGCAGACTGTGCTAATAAGGCTGATGCATTTGTAATTTAATGGGACCCCTGAATCATTCTTTGATGACTTTGGGATTGGTTTAATGATCGCTTTGTACCCAGTTGAAGGGATGATACCATTTTCAAAACACATTTGGAAACGTCAGAATAGAGTCTGCCGTAACTTAGGAGACTTTAAGACCTCATTATGAGGCTCCTCCATTCCTGTTGAGCTTTGCTTTTTGAACAAGTTTTGTGTCTGTATATTTGCAGATGGATGTAAGGATGTCAGTCCATGCACAGTTCATTCAGAAAGTATTCAAGATCCCTTGACTTTTTCCACATTTTGTTAAGTTACAGCCTTATTCTAAAATTTATTAAATTGTTTTTTTCCTCATCAATCTACACACAATACCCCATAATAACAAAGAAAAAACAGGTTTTTAGACATTTTTGCAAATGCATTAAAAATAAAACTTAAATATAACATTTACATAAGTATTCAGACCGTTTATTCAGTACTTTGATGTAGCACCTTTGGCAGTGATTACAGCCTTGAGTCTTCTTGGGTATGAAGCTACAAGCTTGGCACACCTGTATTTGGGGAGTTTCTCACATTCCTCTCTGCAAATCCTCTCAAGCTCTGTCAGGTTGGATGGGGAGTGTTGCTGCACAGTTTTTTCAGGTCTCTCCAGAGATGTTCAATCAGGTTCAAGTCCGGGCTCTGGCTTGGCCACTCAAGGACATTCAGAGACTTGTCCCGAAGCCACTCCTGCATTGTCTTGGCTGTGTGCTTATGGTTGTTATCCTGTTGGAAGGTAAACCTTCGCCCCAGTCTGAGGTTCTGAGCACTCTGGAGCAGATTTTCATCAATGATCTCTCTGTACTTTGCTCCGGTCATCATTCCCTTGATCATGACAAGTCTCCCAGTCCCTGCCGTTGAAAAATATCCCCAAAGCATGATGCTGCCACCACCATGCTTCACTGTATGGATGGTGCCAGGTTTCCTCCAGATATAACGCTTGGCATTCAGGCCAGAGAGTTCCATCTTGGTTTCATCAGACCAGAGAATCTTGTTTCTCATGGTCTGAGAGTCTTTAGGTTTCTTTTGGCAAACTCCAAGTGGGCTGTCATGTGCTTTTAATTGATGAGTGGCTTCTGCCTGGCCACTCTACCATAAAGGCCTGATTGGAGGAGTGCTGCAGAGATGGTTGTCCTTCTGGAAGGTTCTCCCATCTCCACAGAGGAACTCTAGAGCTATGTCAAAGTGACTGTCAGGTTCTTGATCATCTCCCTGACGAAGGTCCTTCTCCCCCGATTGCTCAGTTTGCTCGGGGGCCAGCTCTAGTAAGAGCCTTGGTGGTTCCAAACTTGTTCCATTTAAGAATAATGGAGGTCACTGTGTTCTTGGGGACCTTCAATGCTGCAGAAATGTTTTGGTACCCTTCCCCAGATCTGTGCCTCAACACAATCCTGTCTCGGATCTCTACGGACAATTCCTTCGACCTCATGCCTTTGGTTTTGCTCTGACATGCACTGTCGACTGTGGGATCTTATATAGACAGGTGTGTGACTTTCCAAATCATGTCCAATCAATTAAATTTACCACAGGTGAACTCCAATCAAGTTGCAGAAACATCTCAAAGATGATCAATGGAAACAGGATGCTTCTGAGCTCAATTTCAAGTCTCATAGCAAAGGGTCTGAATACTTATGTAAATAAGGTATTTCTGTTTTTTGTTTTTGGATAAATTTGCAACAAAAAAAATGTAACCCTGTTTTCACTTCGTCATTATAGGGTATTTTGTGTAGATAGCTAAGGTAAAAAAAATGTAATCTATTCAAGAATAAGGCTGTAAAATAACAAAATGTGGAACAAGTCAAAGGTTATGAATACTTTCCGAAGGCACTGTATGTGTACATTTTGTATGTTTGTGTGTATGTGCATTTGTGCAATCATGCAGCGTGCACATTTTTGTGTCTTTTTCTGTGCGCACGTGTGGTTATACTCCAAGTCACCCTGACTATATATACTCCATTCACCCTGACCTGTGCCATTCTTCTCTCTCTCTCTCTCTCTCTCTCTCTCTCTCCCTCTCCCTCTCCCTCCCTCTCTCTCTCTCCCTCTCCCTCTCCCTCTCCCTCTCCCTCTCCCTCTCCCTCCCTCTCTCTCTCTCTCTCTCTCTCTCTCTCTCTCTCCCTCTCCCTCTCCCTCTCTCTCCCTCTCCCTCCCTCTCTCTCTCTCTCTCTCTCTCTCTTCTCCCCCCGGGTCTCAACACACAAACGTTTAGAATGAATGAATGGATACAGGGAGGTAGGGGGGAGGCAGGGAGGGAGGGAGGTTAATCAAGTGCAGGGGTGGAATACAATGCAGACTTCAGATATCTCAATTGCATTAGTATGGACTGCTCAGCTGCATTGATTTATGGTTTAATCTATTTTATTGTTGCTTTTATTTGTCATTTCTGATACAGTATGTGTTTTGTGGACAGGTTTATATTACAGCACTGTGTAAGGTCAGATAATACCACTTGAACTTTGCACTCTTGTAAACCTGCCCCCTTTCATTGATTTCTGATGTCTTTCTGAGCTTTTTTTTCTTTTTACTAGCAAACACTTCTTCAGGTCAGGGGTCAGTTATTGGATTGTGGAAGTAAAGTTGCTATTATTGGATTTACTGTAGTCAAGCTATACTTATTTTTTCTAACAATTAGGACATAGCGCAATAGTCTCTTTTGTGTAATCAGTGACCAATACCATTAAATTCCAATGGAACTCACTGTGGATGAAGAATCCTTGGCTAGTTAGCAAAGCCTGTAAGCTACACTGATATCATGTGAAGTGTCATGTTATGAATGTGACCAGCCATTAGGGCTTTAGAGAGGGTAAGAGTGGGTTAGAGTGGGTTAGAGAGGGTTAGAGAGGGTTAGAGTGGGTTAGAGAGGGTTAGAGTGGGTTAGAGTGGGTTAGAGTGAGTTAGAGAGGGTTAGAGTGGGTTAGAGAGGGTTAGAGTGGGTTAGAGTGGGTTAGAGTGGGTTAGAGAGGGTTAGAGTGGGTTAGAGTGGGTTAGAGTGGGTTAGAGTGGGTTAGAGTGGGTTAGAGAGGGTTAGAGAGGGTTAGAGTCCAGACATCACCATCCTGCTTTTATTTAATTTATGACACTCAGTGTTTGGGGGCAACTGATGGGCCCCTGGTCAAGTAGGGGCCCCACCAGACCCCCTTTGCCCCTTATTTAAACTCATATCAGAGGCGCTATTTCAACCTAGCTGACTCCATACAACACGGCCCTCCTCAGTCTTGTAAAATTGGGGGCCATTGATAGTGTTCATAGCCATACAGGTGAGGTTGTGGGTTTACAGAGGTCCTTTGTGTTTTATGAGTCCTGGGGGACACTGTAGTGCTGTATGTAGGCCTGGACATTAGCTTACATAGAGATTGTTAGGGAGAGTTCAGAGAGAACCCACTCCTCTAATTCAAACATATTTTGCACACACTGAAATATGCACACCAACACAAACACGCACGCACACGCACATGCACACATACACAGAAACACAGTACAGGTTTTTCTGGACAGGACTTCTCCAGACTACTCTAAACCGCCTTACGCCACTAACACAGACACACACAGTTCACACACACACTTTGACAATACAAGTGGTTTATGTCTCCGACCATCTGCTCATTAGGTTTGCCTCATTTAACAGGGACACTCTGTGACATCATCACACAGGGACAGCCTGTCTGTCTGCACTCTGGGTCACACATCAGCTGGCGACGAAACAGAGGAAGTTCAGATCACACGGAGAAGTCAGACAGAGAATTGTAATTGGATAAAGGCTACTATGAGCGTGTCATTAAACCTTAGGGCATGCACTAGTGTATAGCACCCACCTGGATAATGTACTCCGCGTAGAAGTCAACCTTAACCACAGATCTGGGATGAGCTGAGCCTACCTTTACTGCACCCTAACTTTAGAGAGCAGTGTATATGGGTAACTATCTGACTCTGAAGAACGCATAACAGCTTGTTTATTGCTAGAATGATCACCGCACATCTGTTGGTCAACTGAAGAATGGGAATGTCATTGGAATGTTTTCCAATGACATAAGGCCCAACAAATTACTCAACCCGCAAGTTATTCCCTTAAAATCTCCCACATTAATCAAGCTGTGTTAAATACTGTATGTTATTCATGTTGTTAAAGTTGTCCAGACATCCCTTACCAGTGTTCTCTCCACCCAAACACAAAAGATCAAAGACTGTCTCTAACAACACAATATAGAGCTGACCCACTCTGTCCCTCTCCTCTTCGACCAAAACAATCCCTCCCCCTCTTCCAACTGACCTCTCACGCAGTGGTTGCCCCTGGCAACACCAATAGGAACAGATGCTACGGAGCTGGCCCGCCTTTTGACCCCCATTAACCTATGACCCCTCTAGTTTCTGAATGGGCGGGTCATCCGAGAGGCCCCACCAGAACTGAAAAGATTTTCTGTATGTGGTTCTAGTCTTCATAACCTGCCTGAGACACAAGTCTAGGATCAGACTGAGCCATAACCAGCCCCAATCCGAGCCTTACCATTAAGCGATGCCATTAGGCGGTGTCACACTGAAGTCCTTCCCCTCCTGACAAATTAAACTACTTTTTTGTGCGCTTTGAGGACATTACAGTGGCACCGATGCGGCCCGCTACCAAAGACTGTGGGCTCTCCTTCTCCGTGGCCAACGTGAGTAAAACATTTAAACGTGTTAACCCTTGCAAGGCTGCCGGCCCAGACAGCATCCCTAGCCGCGTCCTCAGAGCAGGCGCAGACCAGCCAGCGGTTGTGTTTACAGACATATTCAAACCATCCCTATCCCAGTCTGCTGTCCCCACTTGCTTCAAGATGGCCACCGTTGTTCCTGTTCCCAAGAACGCTAAGGTAACTGAACTGAATGACTTTCGCCCTGTAGCACTCACTTCTGTCATCATGAAGTGCTTTGAGAGACTAGTCAAGGATCATATCCTGTCACCTGTCACCCTAGACCCACTTCAATTTGCATACCGACCCAATAGGTCTGCATATGATGCAATCGCCATCACACTACCCAATCTCATCTGGACAAGAGGAATACCTATGTAAGAATGCCGTTCATTGGCTACAGCTCAGAATTCAACACCATAGTACCCTCCAAACTCATCATTAAGCTTGAGACCCTGGGACTCGACCCCACCCTGTGCCACTGGGTACTGGACTGGTGGAGGTAGGAAACAACATCTCCGTTCCGCTGATCCTCAACACTGGGGCCCCACAAGGGTGCGTTCTCAGCCCCCTCCTGTACTCCTTGTTCACCCACGACTGCGTGGCCATGCACGCCTCCAACTCAATCATCAAGTTTGCAGACGACACTACAGTGGTAGGCTTGATTACCAACAACGACGAGACGGCCTACAGGGAGGAGGTGAGGGCCCTCGGAGTGTGGTGTCAGGAAAATAACCTCTCACTCAAAAAACAGCAAAAAACAAAAGAGATGATCGTGGACTTCAGGAAACAGCAGACGGAGCACCCCCGTATCCACAGATGGGACAGTAGTGGAGAAGGTAGAAAGTTTTAAGTTCCTTTGTGTTCATATCACCGACAAACTGAAATGGTCCACACACACAGACAGTGTGGTGAACAAGGCGCAACAGCACCTCTTCAACCTCAGGAGGCTGAAAAAATGTGGCTTGTTACCGAAAACCCTCACTAACTTTTACAGGTGCACAATTGAGAGCATCCTGTCAGGCTGTATCACCGCCTGGTACGGAAACTGCACCGCCCACAACCGCAAGGCTCTCCAGAGGGTGGTCAGCACAACACATCACTGGGGGAAAACTACCTGCCCTCCAGGACACCTACACCACCCGATGTCACAGGAAGGCCAAAAAGATCCTCAAGGACAACAACCACCATAGCCACTGCCTGTTCACCCCTCTACCATCCTGAAGGCGAGGTCAGTACAGGTGCATCAAAGCTGGGACAGAGAGACTGAAAAACAGCTTCTATCTCATGGCCATTTGACTGTTAAATAGCCACCAGCACAGAGAGGTGGCTGCTTACCTACAGACTTGATATCATTGGCCAATTTAATAAATGGAACACTATTCACTTTAAAACATACACCTTGCTAGTGCTGGCTGGGTCACTCTGACCCCGGGGCAGCGGGGACCCCTCGAAACCCAGGGCCTGGGTCACTCTGACCCCAGGACAACGGGAGGGTTATTAATGCCACTTTAAGAATGTTTCAATATCTTGCATTACTCATCTCATATGTATACGCTGTATACTGTATCCTTCACTACCTATTCTTTACTATCTATTGCATCTTCGCCACTCTGTCACTGCCCATCCATGTATTTTATAAGTGTATATTCTTATCTCATTCCTTTACTAGATTGTGTGCATTAGGTTTTGTTGTGGAATTTGTTAGATATTAGGTTTTGTTGTGGAATTGTTAGATATTACCTGTTAGATACTGCTGCACTGTCGGATCTAGAAGCATAAGCATTTCACTACACTCACAATAACATCTGCTAATCATGTGTATGTGACCAATAACATGTGAAAATTATTTGTTGTAATTGATGTATTGATCCAATGTATAAGATGTGTACTTGCTGTGTGCTGATGGTTTCTGTCCTGTGTATGTCTTAGGTACAGAGACCTAGTGGACACCACTCTAGCTGACAAGAAGAAGCTTTCATCAGAGGAGAAATGTCGCTTTGTTCTGCAGCAGTGCAAACTCCAAGGATGGCAGGTGTGTGGTGCTGTCTCTGCTTCCCTATTCTGTCTGTCTGTCTGTCTGTCTGTCTGTCTGTCTGTCTGTCTGTCTGTCTGTCTGTCTGTCTGTCTGTCTGTCCACACAGAAGATGGGAAGAGGAATATTTTGAGCCCAGACCACTATATTTTGAAATCCCATGGACTTCTGATAAAACTTATTATTATTACACCTGCCACTAAATCAACCCTTTAGAGACACACACACACACACACACACACACACACACACACACACACACACACACACACACACACACACACACACACACACACACACAGTCTCTCCCAATGCCTAATTTCTCACACACACACCCTGGCCCACACACACACACCCTGGCCCACACACACATTTCTGACACGTGGTGAATAAAGGAATTAATAGTCTGGGTGTGTGGGAGCATGTCGATCCCATGGCCTGTGCACCTGTCCTAGGTGGGACAAACCAACCCTTACACCACGCCCCAGGAAGAGGGTAACTACCCCCTTTTGTGCTCTTGTAGGAAGCAATCACACCCCTGTTGCTGACTACAAATGATCTATATCTGGGTTAATAACTCACTAACTAGAAAAGGATATGAACACATGGCTACATGCAGCTCTGGCTTTGATCTCAAAACAAGCGCATCTACTCATGACCTCTCATGCTGTAAATACAGTCCAGTTAAAAATAAATGTCTCAAATCAAATGTATTTATAAAGCCCTTCTTACATCAGCTGATATCACAAAGTGCTGTACAGAAACCCAGCCTAAAACCCCAAACAGCAAGCAATGCAGGTGTAGAAGAACGGTGGCTAGGAAAATCTCCCTTGAAAGGCCAAAACCAAGGAAGAAACCTAGAGAGGAACCAGGCTATGAGGGGTGGCCAGTCCTCTTCTGGCTGTGCTGGCTGGAGATTATAACAGAACATGGCCAAGATGTTTAAATGTTCATAAATGACCAGCATGGTCAAATAATAATAATCACAGTAGTTGTTGAGGGTGCAACAAGTCAGCACCTCAAGAGTAAATGTCAGTTGGCTTTTCATAGCCGATCATTGAGACTATCTCTACTGCTCCTGCTGTCTCTAGAGAGTTGAAAACAGCAGGTCTGGGACAGGTAGCACGTCCGGTGAACAGGTCAGGGTTCTATAGCCGCAGGCAGAACAGTTGAAACTGGAGCAGCAGCACGACCAGGTGGACTGGGGACAGCAAGGAGTCATCGGGCCAGGTAGTCCTGAGGCATGGTCCTAGGGCTCAGGTCCTCCGAGAGAAAGAAAGAAAGATCCATACAGATCCATAAATGGCAATGGTCTATTTGCATATAGGTCTACTGCAGCTCTGATTGGTTATGCAGTACCGGTCTGTGTAGAGTACAGTTGAGTTGTGCATGTCAATGTGCTTGTCAATGCAATAAAATCCTACTCCGATGCGTTCTGCCGCCAACAAAATCTCTGCGGCAGTCCCGGTTAGCTCCGGGACAGTCTCGGTTTGCTCCGCGGCAGTCCCGGTTAGCTCCAGGACAGTCTCGGTTAGCTCCGCGGCAGTCTCGGTTAGCTCCGCGGCAGTCTCGGTTAGCTCCGCGGCAGTCTCGGTTAGCTCCGCGGCAGTCTCGGTTAGCTCCGCGGCAGTCTCGGTTAGCTCCGGGACAGTCTCGGTTAGCTCCGGGACAGTCTCGGTTAGCTCCACGGCAGTCTCGGTTAGCTCCGCGGCAGTCTCGAGGCTACTGCTCGCATGAGCATGCGCACAGCTTCGAGGGAACACTGCTCACAACAGCAGACCATGTGTAATCAAACCAGCCTAGGATCTTCACATCCGGCTTCTTCAACTGTGGGGTAGTCTGAGGGCGGGTGCTGAGGAGTAATCCTGATTGTAATTAAAGCCCTTTTCTGGGGAAAAACACATTCTGATTGGCTGGGCCTGGTGCCCCATGGGTACACCCCTGCCCAGTCAGGTGAAATCCATAGATTAGGGCGTTATGAATTTATTTCAAATGACTGATTTCCTTATAAATTATCAGAGGCCGTCTGCGCTCTTTTAAGGTTCTGACTACTGAAAAGTGTCTGATTTCCTTATATTGTTCAGTATAACTTCAGTGAACTCATTATAGCCTTAAACTGACCGAACCCGATCCCTCTCTCTCTCTCTCTCTGTCTCTCTCTCCCTCTCTGTCTCTCTCTCTCGCTCACTCTCCCTCCCGGTCTCTCTCTCTCTCTCTCTCTCTCTCTCTCTCTCTCTCCTCTCTCTCTCTCTCTCTCTCTCTCTCTCTCTCTCTCTCTCTCTCTCTATCTATCTATCTATCTATCTATCTATCTATCTATCTATCTATCTATCTATCTATCTATCTATCTATCTATCTATCTATCTATCTATCTATCTATCTATCTATATATATATATAATATATATATATATCTGTCTCTCTCTACCTGTCTGTCCTCTCTTTCTCTCTCTCTCTCTCTCTCTCTTCTCTCTCTCTCCTCTCTCTCTCTCTCTCCTTCCTCTCTCTCCCGCTCTCTCTGTCTCTGTCTCAGATGAGCAACAGTAGGTGTTTCTGAGGTACTGGCAAGCTGACCAGCTCAACGACCGCTGCCACCAACTACACAGGAAGATCATCACCTGCCAGAAAGGTACAACATCTTGCATCCTGTGTGTCTGTTGTGTGTGGGGGTGTGTTTATTAAACCCCTCGCTTTCCCCCTATCCTCTGTCAGTGATCCGTGGCTGGCTGTGCCAGGCAGCGTGTGCGCCATAGACTGTTTGTCCAGCCAGACAGAGGACTGCAGTATCCAGAGGTTCCTCCAGGGGGCAGAAGACCAGGGCCGTGCACCTACGACCACCTGGTCATCCAGAACGGCCTCTGACATCGCCCGTGAGAGCAACCACAGCGCTTCCAATGGCAACGGGTCACACATGCAACAGTCCGCCCCTCGGTGAGAGTCCGCGAGCCAGTTGGCGAAGAAGAGGACACCCCCAAAAGGTAATAGACAACCTTTCAACCCTCATAGAGAAGTCGCTCGCTCCTGGTGGGTTTTGTGTTTCTTCATTGATTGAAGCTAATAGTATGATGTAATACAATGATAATGGATTGGATTTAGACTATATTCTGTGGCTGTAAGTAACTCAACCCAAATCACCACAGATACTATAGAGATGTCGAGGGTCACAAGTGTGTGTACAGTGTGTGTATAGTGTGTGTACAGTATGTGTGTCATGTGATGTGTGAGTTATGGTGTCATTGAGCCTGTGCTGGTTGGTGACTATATTCCATATTATGATTGCTAGGATAATGAGTTAAACATCAGCATGTGTTAATGTTTCAGCAAGCCTACACTGGCCTATAGCTGCAGCGCATTCGAGGTTATCAAATCCAATCCAATTTGATTTGTCACATGCGCGGAATATAAAAGGCGTAGACCTTACAGTGAAATGCTTACACACAAACGATGAAAGTTCAAGAAATAAAGTTAAGAAATATTTACTAAATAAAATAAAGTTAAATATTCAATAAGAAGTTACACTATAGGGGGTACCAGTAACGAGTCAATGTGCAGGGTACAGGTTAGTTGAGGTAATGTGTACATGTAGGTAGGGGTACATGTTAGTTGAGGGTAATGTGTACATGTAGGTAGGGGTACAGGTTAGTTGAGGTGAATGTGTACATGTAGGTAGGGGTACATGTTAGTTTGAGGTAATGTGTACATGTAGGTAGGGGTACAGGTTAGTTGAGGTAATGTGTGCATGTAGGGTAGGGGTACAGGTTAGTCAAGGTAATGTGTACAGGTAGGTAGGGGTACAGGTTAGTTGAGGTAATGTGTACATGTAGGTAGGGGTACAGGTTAGTTGAGGGTAATGTGTACATGTAGGTAAGGGGTAGCCGTTAGTTGAGGGTAATGGTACATGTAGGTAGGGGTACAGGTTAGTTGAGGGTAATGTGTGCATGTAGGTAGGGGTACAGGTTAGTCAAGGTAATGTGTACATATAGGTAGGGGTACAGATTAGTTGAGGTAATGTGTACATATAGGTAGGGGTACAGGTTAGTTGACGGTATGTCTACATGTATGTAGGGGTAACAGGTTAGTTGAGGGGTAATGTGTACATATAGGTGAGGGTACAGATTAGCTTGAGGTAATGTCTACATGTAGGTAGGGGTACAGGTTAGTTGAGGTAATGTGTACATATAGGTAGGGGTACAGATTAGTTTGAGGTGGTAATGTCTACATGTAGGTAGGGGTACAGGTTAGTGAGGGTATGTGTGTCATGTAGTTAGGGGGTACAGGTTAGTTGAGGGATATTGGTGGCATGTAGGTAGGGGGTACAGGTAGTCAAGGTAATGTGTGGCATGGTAACGGTAGGGGTACCGGTTAGGTCGACGGTAATGTGTGCATGTAGGTAGGGGTACAGGTTAGTGGGGAGGGTAATGTGTGCATGTAGGTAGGGGTACAGTTTAACTGAGGTAATGGATGGCATGTAGGTAGGGGTACAGGTTCTTCAAGGTAAATGTCTACATGTAGGTAGGGGTTACAGATTATGTTGAGGGTAATGTCTACATGTAGGTAAGGGGACAGGTTAGTTGAGGTAAGTTGTGACATGTAGGTAGGGTACAGGTTAGTTGGAGGTAATGTGTGCATATAGGTAGGGGTACAGGTTAGTTGAGGTAATGTGTGCATAAGGTAGGGGTAAAGTGACTATGAATAGATTATAAACAGCAGGTAGCAGCAGTGTAAAATCATAGTCCCAAAATGTGTACATGTACCACAAGTGTTCTAGAATATTGGACCGTTTCCTTTTCATACTTTTCGAATTCTCAGCACAATTTCTCCAACTGTTCTTGAACTGTCAACGCATTCAAATAGATAGAGGACGCATACCGGAGCCGCATTGGTTGGGAATTGTGCGGGTTCGGGCCTGTGCGTCCCCCGGGGTGGTGGTCTCATGGCTGTGTATCTATGTCACAGTGGGGACGCTGGAGACTATCCCGTCCTGGATTCAGTGGACTATGATTTACACCTTATACAGCTTGTAGTGGCATGGCAACCATTGTTTGAATTGTAAGACGGGCCCAAAATCCTTTTCCAGTGTAGGGACGAAAGAATGAGAAAGGCTGTCATTTTAGAATGTATTCCTGTATTCCTTCTGAACATGCTAATCAGACAGAGATAATCCTTCAATTGGCCAGAACAGCTGCAAGTTTGATTGTGTTTGAAAATGCAATTTAACACTGGGGGTGTACATCCTGCAGAGAGAGGAAACACACACATACACACGAACACACACACAACACTCTTACCTGTGCTTCTGTCCTCCATGTGCCCTTGTATGCTAACAGGCTAACAGGACATCTGCTACTGGGACAGAGACTGGAAGATAGGGGATTTGGAGGGAGAAGGTGAGAGGGGGAGGAGAGAGCAGGGAGGAAGGAGAGGGGAGGGGGAGGAGGGGAGGGTAAGGAGAGGCAGGGGGAGGGAGAGGGTGGGGGGAGGAGGGAGAGGGTGAGGAGAGAGCAGGTGGGAGGGAGAGGGGGAGGGTGAGGGGAGGAGGAGGGAGAGGGTGAGGAGAGAGCAGGTGGGAGGGAGAGGTGAGGGGGAGGAGGGAGGGGTGAGGAGAAAGCAGGGGGGAGGGAGAGGGTGAGGGGGGAGGGAAAGGGTGAGGAGGGAGCAGGTGGGAGGGAGAGGGGGAGGGAGAGGGGGGAGGGGGGGAGGGGGAGGAGGGAGAGGGTGAGAGAGAGGAGAGAGCAGGGGGAGGGAGAGGGTGAGGGGGAGGAGGGAGAGGGTGAGGGGGAGGAGGGAGAGGGTGAGGAGAGAGCAGGTGGGAGGGAGAGGGTGAGGGTGAGGGGGAGGAGGGAGAGGGTGAGGAGAGAGCAGGGGGGAGGGAGAGGGAGAAGAGGGAGATACAGAAGGGAGAAGGGGTTGGGGATGTCACTGGTAATCCCCCTTTCCTTCCTCCTCCTTCTCCTCCCTCTCAAGAGTCATTTGCTCTCCCACACACACTAATACTGTCATCAGCATTAGGAGGGGTTAACAGGTGAGGAGGGGGTGTGGAGAGGGGGAGGGGGATATGGGTGAAGGATGGTGTGTGGAGAGAGGGAAGGGGAATATGAATGAGGGAGTGTGTGTGTAGAGAGGGGGAAGGGGGATATGGGTGAGGGAGGGTGTGTGTAGAGAGGTGGAAGGGGAATATGGGTGAGGGAGGGTGTGTGTAGAGAGATGGAAGGGGAATATGGGTGAGGGAGGGTGTGTGTAGAGAGGGGGAAGGGGAATATGGGTGAGGGAGGGTGTGTAGAGAGATGGAAGGGGAATATGGGTGAGGGAGGTGGAGGGGTGGATGGTATGGGATCCCTGTGGGAGTGTCCCATGCCAGATTACTACGCTACTCCCACTCTTAACAAAGTCAGTCGGAAACCTCTTCAGGCTGTAAAGGCCCTCCACACACACACACACACACACACACACACACACACACACACACACACACACACACACACACACGTTATGTTTTTCTATCCCGGTTGGGACCTAAAATTAATTTCCATTCAAAATGCTATTTTCCCTTACCGTAACCCGTAAACCCAAACCCTAAACCCTAACCACTAAGTTTAAAACAGCCTTTGTCCTCATGGGGACGAGGGAAATGTCTCCACGAGGCAGAATTTTCCTTGTTTCACTATCCTTGAGGGGACTATTCTTCTGCGGACTTTTTAGGTCCCCACAATGATATAAGAACCAACCAACCAACCGACACACACACACACACACACACCACACACACACACACACACACACACACACACACACACACACACACCACACACACACACACACCACACAAACAAACACACAGAGACACACACACAGACACACATCTCTCTCACACTTTACAGACATACAACACCCTCCCTCCACCTGGTCCAGAGGGACCAACAGATGGCTTCCTCCAGATTGGAGAAGGAAATATCAAACTGCAGAGCAGAGTGAATTTCATATTATCATATTACAGCAAGCCGATTAGACTTAAACATTTAAGAGCAAAAATAATCCATAGGGTTTCCACACTTTATCCCCCATATTGGCCTCTTTAGAATGTATTTGTGGCATGACAGATGATGCAGCCATACATTTGAGTGGAGTCTGTGGATGATATGATGGGAATAATTAAATTAATCTGGATTTGTAGATGGAAAGTAATTATCTTATTGTTGTTGCTTTCAAGGAAAATTCATCTATTATGTTTGATTGGAACCAGGATCAAATATCAACAGAAGGTGTGTTTGTCCATCGAGGTTTAGAGGAGAGAGATGGAGATAGGAAATAGAAATAGACAGAAAGTGGGATGGAAAGGAGAAGAGAGTGATTTAGAGCAATAGAGAGAGAAAAAACTCATGGAAATGGGGAGAAAAATACTTCTTCAAAAGAAAAGTAATGTTAATTTATTTCTCATGTCAATCTGATTTCCCATGTAGGGTTGTGGAGAAGAGCGGGAGAAACCAAGACGGCTCTGTCAACGGGGGGAGCCGGAACATCCGCCACTTCCGCTCCAGCTCAGTGCCCATCCCCCTGACTATAGAGAACTTGGTACATTCCAGCCATGGCCCATCCATCAGACCGGCCCTTCAACAGGCGGCCCATCCACTGAGGATGGGGGAGGCCTGGCATCACCACGGGGAAACAGCCTCCCCCTAAACCAAGCGGGACCCCAGCACTCGTCTGAGTGCGTCCTACGAGGCGGTCAGCGCCGGACTGACCTGGGACCCGAGAGAGAGCCCCACTCCTGAGGGCTACGGGTCCCTGCAGGGAGCCCCCAAAAACACAGTTGTCCCCTACGGATGGTACAATATAACACCCCAATTAAGACATACTCTTCAACTTCATTACCTTAGACACTATGTACCCCAAAACACAGCTGTCACCTATGGATGGTACACATACACACCACAACACACCAACTGTCATTACCTTAGACACTATGTACACCAAAACACAGCTGTCACCTACGGATGGTACATATACACGCCACAACACACCAACTATCATTACCTTAGCTTCTATGTACCCCAAAACACAGCTGTCAGTTGACTGTTGTGAACTGTTTCTCCTCTCATCCTCCCCTCCCTAGCTCTGTCCAAGCCGCGACCCCACAGTGATGACTACACCACCATGAGGAAGGTGCCTCCTCCCAAGCCCAAGAGGAACCCCAACACCAAGCTCACTGGCTCCTATGAAGAGATCAACGCTGCCGGCTTTAACCTCCTCCAGCTCCGCCCGCTGATGTCAAACTGGCCCTGCTGTCCCGCACCGGAGGGCTAGGGGGTATGGGGTGTCTGAGAGGGCTGATGCAGCGTGCAGCGTCTGTGGACGGCCCACAGGGGGCGACACTGAGCCTGCACCATAACCAGGATGAGGAGGATGTGTACATAGAGATGGTGGGGGCTCAGGCCAGGAGTTACAGTCTGGGAGGGAGTTACCAGGACCCCCCAGACCACCCGAGCAGGGAGACACCGAGGCCGTCTACGAGGAGATGAAGTACTTCCTGCCGAGGAGGCGGGACTTCCTGTGGGAGGGGCAGTTGCTGCTGCAAAGGCAGCTGTGAAGCTGGAGGCGTTAGGATTGATGTTAGGGGGGTTAGGGTTGGGCTTGTCTCCCTCTCAGAGTGGAGAGGGGAAGAGGGCAGGGCTGGGGGGTGTATCTACTACTATGGAGGCCCAAACATCTGCCGCCGGAGGAAACAGCAAGCCCCCTCATAGTAAAGAATTAGGGTGTGACATCCCTGCACCATTCCCCAACCTGCTCACCCACCGCCCCCCTCTCCTGGTATTCCCCCCCTCCCTGTCACCTGTTCCCTGCGTCTGACGAGTCACCCCTCACCCCTCTGGAGGTGAAGAAGCTGCCTGTGTTTGAGTCCAACCTGAACTACGCCGGCCCAGACAGCCCCTCTCACCTCAGTACTACCGCCAGCGCGCTGACTCCTCCCCTCTCTTTCCGTCTCCTCCCAGACAAGCCCACCTCCCCTCACCCCTCCACCTCCCCCTCCTCCCACCAATACCCTGCCTCCCCCTATCGACCCCCTCCCACTTCCCCTTCCCCCCAGAGTCCAGCATACTCTCCCTTACCCGGGCTGCTTCTATCACGGGTGGGGGCGGCTTGGACTCTCCCAAGCCCTCCTACCCCTCCTCGTTCATAGGGCTGCAGGAGACAAGCCCCCTCCCTACTCTCCGGCCAAGTCCAACGCCCAGAGCCGCGCCGTGCCCACTCCTGCTCATCCTCGCCCCTGCTGTTCAACCCAGCCAACGGGAGACCCCTGACCAGCCCTCAGCCAGCCCTGGATGAGCTCAATACCTTGTTCAGCTCTGGACGCAGCCTGCTCAAGAAGACCACTACAGGACGCAAAATGAGGGAGGGAGGTGAGTCACAATGTAACACACACACACATACACAGATGACCTTTACATCTGTGAATTCCTTCACACACTGTCTCATACACCCCTGACCATGCACACACACACATTTGAACCAGAAGACCCCAGAACTGTGTTTGTATGTCTTTGTGTGTCTTGTGTGTGTGCAACAATGGTGTGTGCATGTGTGTGTGCACGTGTGTGTGCACGTGTGTGTGTTGCTAAACTCTGAGGTGATGAAGACATGAATCCATCACAGCAGAGGCTAATTCCAAATAATGTATGCAGAGCAGAATACCGATACCTGCTAATTATAAAAATCCTAAAAAGAGCTTTTTTCTACAACCACCTAAAAGGAAGTGATTCCCAAACCTTCCATAACAAAGCCATCACCTACATAGAAATGAACTTGGAGAAGGGTCCCCTAAGCAAGCTGATCATGGGGCTCTGTACACAAACAGACCCCACAGAGCTCCAGGACAGCAACACAATTAGACTCAACCAATCATGAGAAAGATAAATACTTGGCACATTGGAAATAATTTACCAAAAAACTGAGCAAACTGGAATGCTATTTGACCCTAAACAGAAATTACACAGTGGCAGAATACCTGACCATACTGACTGACCCAAACTTAAGGAAAGCTTGACTATGTACAGACTCAGTGAGCATAGCCTTGCTATTGAGAAAAGTTGCTGTAGGCAGACCTGGCTCTCAAGAGAAGACAGGCTGTGTGCACACTGTCCACAAAATGAGGTGGAACTTCCTAATCTCCTTCCAAATGTATGACCATTAGAGACACAGATTTCCCTCAGATTACACAAAAACACAAAGAATTTGAAAACAAATCCAATTTTGATAAACTCGAAATCTATTGGGTGCAATACCACAGTGTGCCATCACACCAGCAATATTTATGACCTGTTGCCACAAGAAAAAAGCAACCAGTGAAGAACAAACAACCATTATAAATTCAACCCATATTATGTTTATTTATTTTCCCTTTTGTACTTTAACTATTTGCGCATCGTTATAGCACTGTACATAGCTATAATATGACATTTTAAATGTCTCTATTCCTTTAAAACGTTTGTCAGTGTAATGTTTACTGTTCATTTTTATTCTTTATTACACTTTTGTTTACTGTCTGTTTCACTTGCTTTGGCAAATCTAAACATATGTTTCCCATGCCAAAAAAGCCTTTGAATTGAATTGAATTAAATTCAGGAGCGAGGAGGAGGAGGAGGAGGAGGGTGATTTCCCTTCTTCAGATTGTGAAAGATATGTCATTCCTTCCCACATGTAATCTCACTTGTCTTAATTAAGTGACAGGACGTCTCAGTTGAACGTGTAATGTTTGCACGGCATGACACCCACCCACACACTGATGCTGATGCTGCTGTACAGTACATTAGTGCAAACAATGAAAAATTATCTCAACCATTATCAAAATCTGATATGATGACAACACAATCACATAATCATGTCCTCGCGATGTATAAATCTTATATTAAAACATCTTCTTTGGGTTAGATCATATGGAGTAACAAAGTGTAGATGAGCTAATATTAAATAGGCATTGAGACACAAAGAATAGATTATGATTATCAGGTGTTAACTGCAGCTGGGGAGAGAGCCACTTTGTCATACCCAGGTACTCTCTCTATAAGATAATTAAAATCATTAATATAGACTCAATCTTATCAGAGATATGATGTTTTCTGGGAATGTAACATCCAATATCACCTCAGTACAACAGCTATATACCAATCACACCCCAGCTTGGAATATTCCATTTCTTTCTGAAATGGTACAGGAAAAACATGATGGGAATTGATTTGGGGTTCCATGCCTCTGAAGGGGAACAGATGCTCGGTCACAGCCGTGCCTTCCATGATGAAGTTAAGAGATGACTTTAGAAAGGCAATTTCACCAAATGTCACTATGCATGCAAGTCCCAGTTTACATATGGCAGGGATGAATCAGGCTGATAAATAGGACTCAGGTGTCCCTCGTCTCTCTCTTTTTTTCCCACACACACTCACACACGCTCACACACACAAACACCAACACCACTTTACAGTACCCATACATATGTTATGTAGCTCTATCTGTGTTTAGTGCCTGTATAGTGCATGCAGAGCAGAGCAGCATACATAGGCCCTTAGTACCGGTGATGCAGGACCTCACCTTTGGAGAAGCAGAGTAGAAGTATGTATCACTCATATCAATGGAGAGGGTCAACACTAGAGCTGCACTAGGTCACAGTGTTCCTACACATGTACGAGATTGATGGGGCTGTAGTGGCGCGGATCGAGAGCTTCAAGTTCCTTGGCGCCCACATCACTAACGACTAAACATGGTCCACACACACGCGCACAGCTGTGAAGAGGGCACGACAGCGCCTCCGCCCCCTCAGGAGTCTGAGAAGATTTGGCATGGGCCCTCGGATCTCAGAAAGTTCTACAGCTGCACCTTCGAGAGCGTCTTGACTGGCAGCATCACTGCTTGATATGGCGCGAATGCACCACCCTCAACCGCAAGCGCTACAGAGGGTAGTGAGGACAGCCCAGTACATCACTGGGGCCGAGCTCCTTGCCATCCAGGACCTCTATACCAAGCGGTGTCAAAGGAAGGCCCAACAAATTGCCAAAGAGTCCAGCCACCCAAACCATAGACTGTTCACTCTGCCACGTCCGGTAAAGGGTACCAGAGCATCGGCTCTCAGACCAACAGGCTCAGAGACAGCTTCTACCCCCAAGCCATAAGACCTCTAAATAGCCATAAGACTGCTAATAGTTAATTAATGATTACGCGGACTATCTGCTCTGACACTATCTTGCACTGACTCAATGCACACTCACAAGACTATACACTGAGTGTACATTAGGAACACCTTTCAATGACAGACTGACCAGGTGAATCTAGATGAAAACTATGATCATGGATTGTGTATGTGTACCATTCAGAGGGTGAATGGGCAAGACAAAATATTTAAGTGCCTTTGAACAGGGTATGGTAGTAGGTGCCAGGTGTAGCGATTTGAGTGTGTTAAGAACTGCAACGCTTCTGGGTTTTTCACACTCAACAGTTTCTTGTATGTATCAAGTATGGTCCAGCACCTAAAGGACATTCAGCCTTCTTGACACAACTGTGGGAAACATTGGAGTCAACATGGGCCAGCATCTAGGTGGAACGCTTTCGTCACCTTGTAGAGCAACAAGCTCTCACAGTCTCACAGAATTAGAATTTCATCCATGTTTCTCAAACGTCAAATTTCGAAGTTGTTCCAAATGTGACATTTCGAAGTATGTAAGTTTAGGCATTAACTCCAAAATCTTAAGGTTAGACATTAAGGTTTAGGATTGTCTTAAATATCACTGGATTCAAACATGCAACCTTTGGCATCAGATGCAGATGCTGATGCCAATCCACCATTCGCATCCACAACACCTTAGCAAAACCCAAACCTATTTCAAGGTAACAGCGCTCACTGTTGCCCCTAGTGGCCAAATGTTTTCGACACTCAGTGAATGTACACACTG
This sequence comes from Salmo trutta, assembly GCF_901001165.1. Lineage (NCBI taxonomy): Eukaryota > Metazoa > Chordata > Actinopteri > Salmoniformes > Salmonidae > Salmo > Salmo trutta. The sequence goes on along the minus strand of NW_021823384.1, from coordinate 8,596 downwards.
TATACCCACACAATACACACAACACTGACACTCTCACACAAAACCACACACATTCACATGTACCACATACGCCTGCACACATAACACACACGCACACATACCGACAACACAAACACACATACACACAGATGCGCACACACACACATACACTTTTACACTCATCCAATGCTGCTGCTACTCTGTTCTTTATTTTACTCTATTGTTATCTATCCTGATGCCTAGTCACTTTACCCTGCCTTCATGTACATATCTACCTCAATACCTTATTATTATCTATCCTGATGTCTAGTCACTTTACCCTGACTTCATGTACATATCTACCTCAAATACCTTATTATTATCTATCCTGATGCCTAGTCACTTACCCTGACTTCATGTATATCTACCTCAAATACCTTACTATTATCTATCCTGATGCCTAGTCACTTACCCTGCCTTCATGTACATATCTACCTCAAATACCTTATTATTATCTATCCTGATGTCTAGTCACTTTACCCTGCCTTCATGTACATATCTACCTCAAATACCTTATTATTATCTATCCTGATGTCTAGTCACTTTACCCTGCCTTCATGTACATATCTACCTCAAATACCTTATTATTATCTATCCTGATGTCTAGTCACTTTACACTGCCTTCATGTACATATCTACCTCAAATACCATTATTATCTATCCTGATGTCTAGTCACTTTACCCTGCCTTCATGTACATATCTACCTCAAATACCTATTATTATCTATCCTGATGTCTAGTCACTTTACCCTGACTTCATGTACATATCTACCTCAAATACCTTATTGTTATCTATCCTGATGCCTAGTCACTTTACCCTGCCTTCATGTACATATCTACCTCAAATACCTTATTATTATCTATCCTGATGCCTAGTCACTTTACCCTGCCTTCATGTACATATCTACCTCAAATACCTTATTATTATCTATCCTGATGCCTAGTCACTTTACCCTGACTTCATGTACATATCTACCTCAAATACCTTATTATTATCTATCCTAATGCCTAGTCACTTTACCCTGACTTCATGTACATATCTACCTCAAATACCTTATTGTTATCTATCCTGATGCCTAGTCACTTTACCCTGCCTTCATGTACATATCTACCTCAAATACCTTATTATTATCTATCCTGATGTCTAGTCACTTTACACTGCCTTCATGTACATATCTACCTCAAAAACCTTATTATTATCTATCCTGATGTCTAGTCACTTTACCCTGACTTCATGTACATATCTACCTCAAATACCTTATTGTTATCTATCCTGATGCCTAGTCACTTTACCCTGCCTTCATGTACATATCTACCTCAAATACCTTACTGTTATCTATCCTGATGCCTAGTCACTTACCCTGCCTTCATGTACATATCTACCTCAAATACCTTATTATTATCTATCCTGATGTCTAGTCACTTTACACTGCCTTCATGTACATATCTACCTCAAAAACCTATTATTATCTATCCTGATGTCTAGTCACTTTATCCTGCCTTCATGTACATATCTACCTCAAATACCTTATTATTATCCTGATGCCTCGTCACTTTATCCTGCCTTCATGTACATATCTACTTCAAATACCTCTGTACCCCTGCACATTTATCTGGTACTGGTACTCCCTGTATATAGCTCCACATTGATCTGGTACTGGTACTTCCTGTATATAGCTGAACATTGATCTGGTACTGGTACTCCCTGTATATAGCTCCACATTGATGTGGTACTGGTACTCCCTGTATATAGCTGAACATTGATCTGGTACTGGTAATCCCTGTATATAGCTCCACATTGATCTGGTACTGGTATTCCCTGTATATAGATCTACATTGATTTGGTGATGGTATTCCCTGTATATAGATCCACATTGATCTGGTACTGGTACTCCCTGTATATAGCTCTATATTGATCTGGTACTGGTACTCCCTGTATATATATGCAAATTGATCTGGTACTCCCTGTATATAGCTGCACATTGATCTGGTACTGGTACTTCCTGTATATAGCTGCACATTAATCTGGTACTGGTACTCCCTGTATATAGCTGCACATTGATCTGGTACTGGTACTTCCTGTATAAAGCTGCACATTGACCTGGTACTGGTACTTCCTGTATATAGCTCCACATTGATCTGGTACTGGTACTTCCTGTATAAACCTCCACATTGATCTGGTACTCCCTGTATATATCTCCACATTGATCTGGTACTGGTACTCCCTGTATATAGCTGCACTTTGATCTGGTACTGGTACTCCCTGTATATAGCTGCACATTGATCTGGTACTGGTAATCCCTGTATATAGCTACACATTGATCTGATACTCCCTGTATAAAGCTTCACATTGATCTGGTACTAGTACTACCTGTATATAGCTCCACATTGATCTGGTACTGGTACTCCCTGTATATAGCTGCACATTGATCTGGCACTGGTACTCCCTGTATATAGCTCCACATTGATCTGGTACTGGTACTCCCTGTATATAGCTGCACATTGATCTGGCACTGGTACTCCCTGTATATAGCTTCACATTGATCTGGTACTGGTACTCCCTGTATATAGCTCCACATTGATCTGATACTCCCTGTATATAGCTTCACATTGATCTGGTACTGGTAATCCCTGTATATAGCTGCACATTGATCTGGCACTGGTACTCCCTGTATATAGCTGCACATTGATCTGGTACTGGTAATCCCTGTATATAGCTGCACATTGATCTGGCACTGGTACTCCCTGTATATAGCCTCACATTGATCTGGTACTGGTACTCCCTGTATATAGCTTCACATTGATCTGGTACTGGTACTTCCTGTATATAGCTCCACATTGATCTGGTACTGGTACTCCCTGTATATAGCCTCACATTGATCTGGTACTGGTACTCCCTGTATATAGCCTCACATTGATCTGGTACTGGTACTCCCTGTATATAGCTCCACATTGATCTGGTACTCCCTGTATATAGCTCCACATTGATCTGGTACTGGTACTCCCTGTATATAGCTGCACATTGATCTGGTACTGGTACTCCCTGTATATAGCTGCACATTGATCTGGTACTGGTAATCCCTGTATATAGCTCCACATTGATCTGATACTCCCTGTATATAGCTTCACATTGATCTGGTACTATAGTACTACCTGTATATAGCTCCACATTGATCTGGTACTGGTACTCCCTGTATATAGCTGCACATTGATCTGGCACTGGTACTCCCTGTATATAGCTCCACATTGATCTGGTACTGGTACTCCCTGTATATAGTTGCACATTGATCTGGCACTGGTACTCCCTGTATATAGCTTCACATTGATCTGGTACTGGTACTCCCTGTATATAGCTCCACATTGATCTGATACTCCCTGTATATAGCTTCACATTGATCTGGTACTGGTAATCCCTGTATATAGCTGCACATTGATCTGGTACTCCCTGTATATAGCTTCACATTGATCTGGCACTGGTACTCCTTGTATATAGCTGCACATTGATCTGGTACTGGTACTCCCTGTATATAGCTTCACATTGATCTGGTACTGGTACTTCCTGTATATAGCTCCACATTGATCTGGTACTTGTACTCCCTGCATATAGCCTCACATTGATCTGGTACTGGTACTCCCTGTATATAGCCTCACATTGATCTGGTACTGGTACTCCCTGTATATAGCTCCACATTGATCTGGTACTGGTACTCCCTGTATATAGCTTCACATTGATCTGGTACTGGTGCTCCCTGTATAAAGCTTCACATTGATCTGGTACTCCCTGTATATAGCTCCACATTGATCTGGTACTGGTACTCCCTGTATATAGCTCCACATTGATCTGGTACCGGTACTCCCTGTATATAGCTCCACATTGATCTGGTACTGGTACTCCCTGTATATAGCTTCACATTGATCTGGTACTGGTGCTCCTTGTATATAGCTCCACATTGATCTGGTACTGGTATTCCCTGTATATAGCTTCACATTGATCTGGTACTGGTTTCCCTGTATATAGCTTCACATTGATCTGGTACTGGTACTCCCTGTATATAGCTTCACATTGATCTGGTACTGGTGCTCCCTGTATAAAGCTTCACATTGATCTGGTACTCCCTGTATATAGCTCCACATTGATCTGGTACTGGTACTCCCTGTATATAACTTCACATTGATCTGGTACTGGTACTCCCTGTATATAGCTTCACATTGATCTGGTACTGGTACTCCCTGTATATAGCTCCACATTGATCTGGTACTGGTACTTCCTGAATATAGCTCCACATTGATCTGGTACTGGTACTTCCTGTATATAGCTTCACATTGATCTGGTACTGGTACTCCCTGTATATAGCTCCACATTGATCTGGTACTGGTACTTCCTGTATATAGCTTCACATTGATTTGGTACTGGTACTCCCTGTATATAGCTCCACATTGATCTGGTACTGGTACTTCCTGTATATAGCTTCACATTGATTTGGTACTGGTACTCCCTGTATATAGCTCCACATTGATCTGGTACTGGTACTTCCTGTATATAGCTCCACATTGATCTGGTACTGGTACTCCCTGTATAAAGCTTCACATTGATCTGGTACTGGTACTTCCTGTATATAGCTTCACATTGATTTGGTACTGGTACTCCCTGTATATAGCTCCACATTGATCTGGTACTGGTACTTCCTGTATATAGCTCCACATTGATCTGGTACTGGTACTCCCTGTATAAAGCTTCACATTGATCTGGCACTGGTACTCCCTGTATATTGCTTCACTTGTGTTTTATTCCTATTGTGTTACTGCATCATTTCAAGTCTACACCCTTTGTATTCGGAATGTGACAAATAACATTTGATTTTGATTTGATTAAATGGGTACAATGTGTTCTCACGTTGCCTATTTCTGCAGTGATTTAAAGAGACTGTTTCATAAAATTCATGTTCAAACTCTTCCCTTCAACACTAAATATGATTTGAACACAAGCAGTAACTGTTAGATCAGTATGAAACGTCACTCATTGTTAACACTCTCACACTAGAATACACACACTGTAGTCCCTCTCTCCTTCTCTCTCACTCTCTCTTTCTTTCTCTCGGAATTCAATTTCAATTCAATTCAATTTCAATTTAAGGGGCTTTATTGACATGGGAAACATATGTTTACATTACAAAAGCAAGTGAAATAGGTAGCAAACAAAAGTTAAATAAACAATAAAAAATGAACAGTAAACATACTCAAAAAGTTCCAAAAGAGTAAATGCATTTCAAAAGTCATTATGTCTATATACAGTGTTGTAATGATGTAGAAATAGTTAAAATACAAAAGGGAAAATAAAAAACATAAATATGGGTTGTATTTACAATGGTGTTCTTCACTGGTTGCCCTTTTCTTGTGGCAACAGGTCACACATCTTGCTGCTGTGATGGCACGCTGTGGTATTTAACCCAATAGATATGGGAGTTTATCAAAATTGGATTTCCCACAAATTCTTTGTGGATCTGTGTAATCTGGGGGAAATATGTGTCTCTAATATGGTCATACGTTTGGCAGGAGGTTAGGAAGTGCAGCTCACTTTCCATCTCATTTTGTGGGCAGTGTGCACATAGCCTGTCTTCTCTTGAGAGACAAGTCTGCCTTCAGTGGCCATTCTCAATAGCAAGGCTATGCTCACTGAGTCTGTGCATAGTCAAAGATTCCTTAGTTATGGGTCAGTCACAGTGGTCAAATATTTTGCCACTGTGCACTCTCTGTTTACGGCCAAATAGCATTCAAGTTTGCTCTGTTTTTTTGTTAATTCTTTCCAATGTGTCAAGTAATTATCTTGTTTTCTCTGGATTTGGTTGGGTCTAGTTGTGTTCTGTCCTGGGGCTCTGTGGGGTTTGTTTGTGTTTGTGAACAGCGCCACAGGACCAGCTTGCTTAGGGGACTCTTCTCCAGGTTCATCTCTCCGTACGTGATGGCTTTGTTATGGAAGGTTTGGGAATCGCTTCCTTTTAGGTGGTTGTAGAACTGAACAGTTCTTTCGTGGATTTTGATAATTAGCTGGTATCGGCCTAATTCTGCTCTGCATGCATTATTTGGTGTTTTTTACGTTGTACACAGGATGTTTCTCTCTCTCTTTCTATCTCCTTTCTTTCTCTCTCCTCTCTCTCTCTCTCTCTCTCTCTCTCTTTTCTCTCTCTCTCTTTCCTCTCTCTCTCTCTATCTTTCTCCTCTCTCTCCTCTCTCTCTCTCTTTCTCCTCTCTCTCTCCCTGTCATGCTGTCTCTTTCCCTCTCTCCTCTCTACCTCTCTCTCTCGCTCTCTCTCCTTCTCATCTCTCTCTCTCTCTCCTTCTCTATCTCTCTCTATCTCTCTCTATCTCGCTCCTCTCTCTCTCCTTCTCTCTCGTTCTCCTTCATTCAAGTATATTAGCAGTGTGTAGGTTAATATAATATGAGATTAAATATTTATCACCGTAGTGGGGTATATCACTCTTCCTCACGCTACGAAAGGGGAGATGACATGAGGACAGAACAGAGTGTAGCAGAGACATCCCACTGGGCACAGACATCAATTCATCATTGAAATGATGTGGAAGCAACGTTGATTCAGCCAGTGTGTGCCCAGTGGGATACTTCTTAATCTAACTAAGTCATTGAGACGGGACATTGAAGAGGGGCACTAACAGTAGTTTACGGATATCCACCAGAATGCCAAGGGCCTTAAAACCCAGGGGTCTAGGATAGAAACAGAAACCCTCAGGCTGACGTGACACCTTCTTCCATCTCGATGTCACATGCCTAGACATAGAATGGCCAGCAAGGCACATTGACTTGAATGGGGATGCCTTTTACTAGTTAGCATGCCTGCACACCAGAGGAGGCTGGTAGTCAGGGTCGTGAACGGCGAGATGCCACTGGGCTTAACGGGACAGCCTGCTTCCGTTCCCTCCCTGGCACTAAATGGTTATCTGTGATACCCGATGCTCCGGGGTGGCCTGGGGGTTAGGGGAGGTATCAATGCCATGCCTGTGATGAGCAGCTGTTTCCCCCCCTGCCTGCTCCTCCTGTGGGATACGGGAATGCCGCAGGGACGTCATGGGAATTCCCAACTTTAAACTTGAAGCTCCCTGAGGCATTCCCAGCTTTATACTTTAAAAGTAGCAGAGAACTGACTCTAGAAATGTGATGTACTTGTAGAGTATATTCTGTATTAAAACAATAGGTCTAAAAAGGAACTAAATCAAAAAGGGTAATTTTGATGTATTCATATAAATTGTTTTAATGTTTAATAAATTAATGTTTAAAATTGTATTTCAGAATTGAGTGATGCTCCATATGTTAGACCGCGCTATGAGGAATATAATGACATCAGGGTGTTGTCTGTATCGTGTAAGGTTCATAGGTCATAGGGTCTTACCTGAGGAAATTGTAGGTCTAAAAAGGGCCTAAAATGGCCACTTTAATCATGATATTCTCAAAACTGGTTTGTGTTACAAATGTAAAAAGCCTTTCAAACATTCTTCATCCCAATGATGTCTCTATGTGAGAATTGCAAGAACAATCTAAGGTACCAAAAATATTTTTTGTAACTAACAGTTTAACAATTCAATGTATGGAAACAAACCGATGGCAGTAACAATGTGTGTGAGTGGTTTGTCATCTCCTCCCAGGGTTCAACTCCAACATCAACCTACCAGGGAGAGAGGAGCACCCAGGCTCCACCTCCTCCTCCCCGTCTCCACAGCTACAGGACAAGAACGCCAACAACCACGCCCCTCACTCCCCAAGCCACACCCCGTAGAGAATGGCAACCGGCTGTCCAATGGTAAGACCCGAGGGAGGAGTTGGGGTCAGGTGAAGCGGTGAACGGTTAGGATGTGAGGAGAAGGAGGAGGAGGAGGAGGAGGGAAGGATGGGATGAGAGGAGAACGATCCCAACGATTTGTGGTTCCTCCTCATCCTCTCCTCTCCCTCATGATCAGTGAGGAGTGAAATGACTGGGTGGGATTCCCTTCGATATGGTTCTGTCACCTACATTAGCCTATCAAGGTCACATCAGCAAGGTTACAGCAGTGATCACACAGGGAGATGAAGGGGACAATTTGACAGATAGTGACAAATTCACATTCACTCTACACATTCAAGTGCAAAAAATAGCATTTTAATTCTGTCAGCATTTAAATCAAGCAGACCAGAGCTCCATTAAATGCAGATCCTTTCTGAGTAACCACTTCTCCCAAGAGGATGATCCTCTAGGCCAGCTTGCTCTGCGCCTCACGCACAACATCCAAACTAAAGACCAATCAAAAAACTCTTTCATTTCTAAAACCAAAAGCAAACAAATTGACTCCAAATGGAAAAACATCTATACTGAACAAAAATATAAACATGCCACAATTTCAAAGATTTTACTGAGTTACAGGTCATATAAGGAAACCAGTCAATTGAAATAAATAAATTAGGCTCTAATCTATTGATTTTACATGACTGAGAATACAGATATGCATCATTTGGTCAGATAACTTATTAAAAAAAAGTAGGGACGTGGATCAGAAAACCAGTCAGTAGAACCAGTCAGTATCTGGTGTGACC